>NC_142937.1:9502158-9517158 GCF_046866305.1 Octopus bimaculoides | reverse complement strand
TTTTTCAGTAATCTTTAACACTTTATTCACAACCCCTCTCAAGCTCCATCCCTTTAAAGTTTGTTTTATTTTATATTTTATTTAACATTTCGCTATTTCGCCCATCCCTCTAATTCAGCACCCCTGCCAATTTAAATGATATTTTTATTTTTCATTCATTTCTTCAAACAGTTCAGTTCATCTATTTCAAATCTCATTCTTGAAGCACTTGTTCCCTTTCCTTTTACTCTTTTCTATTTTTATTTTTTGTATTTCTTTCCTTTTTCTATTTTCCTTTTCTCCTTTTCTTTCCCTTCTCCTCTTTCTTTTACTCCTCTTACTTTTCATACTTTTCTTCCATTTTCCTCTTTTTCATTTTTCCTCTTCCTTTCTTCCCTCCTGTTTTCTTCCTTTTCTCCATTTAATCATACTTTATCATACTACCCATCATCACACACTAAGGTTAGTAAACTACGAAGTCTATTCCAGAAGTTTTGAGACTGTTTTTAGGAGAGGGAATTATAATTGTCCTAGATTATTGTTATTTTAGTATATTATTACTATACGCCTAATTAACTGACGTGCCAACATCTGTTATTCCCGATTGAAGGAGACGAGTGTAACAGCACTTTGAACACACCCTACTAAAAACTGTCTATCACAGCTGACCTTTTTCTAGAATGCAGTCGGAATGTTTAGTGGTGGGGGTCACTATACAATAAATGTTTGTGTTAAACTGGGCAAAGCATCACAGAAACATGAAATGCTGCAAACTTCTTATGGATTAACTTTTACGCTGGCACAAAAGATCCAAGTACGGCAGAAAGAGAGTGAAAGACGATGAGAGGTATAGAAGGGAGAAGGACATCAAAATATCAGAGATGGGGGAGAAAGTTAGCAATTTTCTGGTTGAAGACCGTCACGTATCTATAATGACAAAAACATACAGTTTGGAGTTGTGGCAATTGAACACAGAATTATTCACGAAGATCTGAACATGCAAGATATTTGTGTGAAGTTAGTCCCCAGGTTGCTCAGTGACGAAAATCTTGATAACTAACTACTTGACAGAAATAAGCATCAAAACTGTCTCTCACCCTCCCTACAGTCCAGATCTTTGCTTCTTGTGACTTTCTAATTCTTGTGACTTCCTCAAACTGAAGAAGACCTTCAAGTGTAGTAGTTTAAAAAATAAAGGAGGCTGTGACAAGGGTCCTCGATATCTTCGGTTGGGAGGACTTCTATAGAACCTTCGTGAATTTGCTGGAGCGCTACAAGAGCATTGAAGTCAAAGGATCATACTTTGAGGGTGGTTAGAGTTTCGTACTTCTTCGAAATTAATAAAAGTTTATCCTGGAAATGTTTCAAAACTGCTGGAATGAAGCTTGTAAATATAAATGTGCAAACCCAATCAATTTCCACGAGCAACTTGCCTGAAGGTCCTGTGCCCTTACAGTTGAAATATAAAGTAGCTAGAGAAGCAGATTTGACCAAAATTAAGCATCAGTAATATAGTGGCGTTGAGTTAGGGCGGCGAGCTGGCAGAATCGTTAACACACCGGGCTTAGTGGAATTTCATCCGTCTTTATGTTCTGAGTTCAAATTCCACTGAGGTTGACTTTGCCTTTTATCATTTCAGTGTAGATAAAATAAGAACCAGCAGAACGCTGGGCTCGATGTAATCGACTTGAAAATATCTCTGAAATTGCTGGCCTTGTGCCAATATTTAAAATCAATATAATAACGATATGTATTTTTCCGTCAATTAATACAAAATGCTTGTGTGTGTGTACAGAGTGCGGTGAATATATTGTCGTCTAAATTACGCAAAAATGAAAATAACACTGACATCTCATTAATATATAATATTTAGCAGCAGTAACAGAGTAACTCACAAATACATACAGAGAATGCAAATTCTTAATTCATTCGCTATAAATGATCATGATATCTGTGATTATAAAAATCAGCAAGATCTTCTTAAGATTTAAAATAGGTGGCCGGTCAAAATTTATTTTACATTAAAAAGAGAAGTACATACATGCATGCATACATACATACTTACATACATACATGATTGCGTCATTTCAACGAATGATAGCCGTTTCACATTCAGCTTGATTGATCTAATTTACTTTCATCTCTGCATGAGCGCAGCAATGACTTTTCACGTCACACCTCCATCGCCGTATAACTTTATACAATACAAAACGGACAAAGAAATGAAATAATGGGGAGAGATCGGAATATCATTGAATTTAAGTGGCAAAATCTTTGCATGATAACGAGTACTCTTTTGACTTCAAGTTTTTGTCATAGTATCTAACGGAAGAACTACCACCCCCTATGGTTTTGTCAACAATAACAGGAGCTTCCTCAATCCATAGGAAATCTGTTTAACCCATATATGGGACCCTGATAAGTAATACAGTTCGGGGTCGGAACGGACCTAGGAGTAAAAGTAATTAAGGGTAACTCCACGCTCTGCAACAATGCCAGAACTCTCAAACTGGAGCCTCGCCACCGGATGTAGTTTAATGTTATACCCAGGACATACATACATACATACGTAACCAACTTGGTATTAAGTCAATCATAGTGCCGCAAGAGACTATAAATTCTTTCGTGTAATGAACTCTCTCCCTAAAGCTTTTAATTCTATGCTCGTAAAAATAATGGTCATCTTGTTTAGAGACAGTGAAATGTAATTACAAATAGTTGTCTTCTTCAGATGTGAAACCAGAGTAATTAAACTGATAAATAAGATATGGATTAGTGCATTATATGATGCGGCTAAGCCAGCAATAAAAGATGGCTATCGCAGGTCACGGAGCTCTCAAAAGAATTTGCTGTGGACTCGATTTAACTAATTCAAGACGTGTTAATGATACAAAGCAAAATCAAAATGAAAAACCTTCGGTTATGTGAAGATGTAAAGCAATTGAGATGTTAAATATCGCAACTATTCATATTTCAGTAGCTTGCTACTGCGGCAGCAAGCTATGTTTACTGAGAGGAAATACGCTGCAAAGCAGCTCTCAGATATTCATAGCAAATAACAGAAACAACAGCCCAGTAGATATGCTATCAATAAATTGTTAGAAAAGATAAAGAACGACCAAAGCAACAATAATAGCAATAACACAGAGATAGGACTGCCGCCATTATAGGGACTTGCGTACAAACCATTTATAAATGATTGAAGAATTCTAACAAATAGAAAAGCAGCTTGTAGATAAATTCAAGGTGAACTGCTTTATTTGCATCAATAAATCATTAAACGAAATACTGTTTATAGTAGGAATTGTTAGAAAACTTACTGCCTCGATGATAAAGAACGCCTAATTCAAACGGTATCTTCCAGTTTTTTTATACATTGAATGTACAGCTTTATTGGGTTGTGATTATCATTTGCCACCAAATGGTAGTATGAGAGACCGATCGAAACGTTAACACATTACAAAAATGGATTGCTTATTTCACCTACCCACCTAAAACATTGGATATCAGAGTTATCTACATTCCATAAATCAATATCCCATAACGCTTTAAAGTATTAGTGCTATTACCAATATTTGGAATTCATTGGACATACGAGGAAATCTAGAAGTTAAATATAAAACTAAGATATTCAGCAACCCTCGAAAATTCCCCCATTAACGGTGTCAGTGAAACTATCTGTTAGACGAAAAGATGGAAGAACTAGAATAAGCTCAATCCAAATGATCTTCCAGTGCGGTGGGGAAACATTCAAACAATACATGTTAATGAGTAATGAATAATTAAGAACATCACATGAACTCAACAGTAAAAATAACACATATAAGTGTTTTTTCTATCTTTGCACATTTTCTATATGCTGTGGCGTTCTTTGTGGCATTCTTTATTCCTCTATTCATATCTAAGAATCGAGATTTTTTATGGTCTGAATTTAGGCTAAAATGATGCTCTATTATAAATGTAAGCATGGAATTATTTTCGAAATGACTTGAACACTTTCAAGTCTAAAGCAAATTCATTCCTCTCGTCTTAATTTCTTCTTCATAGTCCCTCACATTAAGTGGCTTTTCACCTTGTTTGGGACTTTCAATTTTAAAATAACTCATTTTCGCATGTTTGTGCATGTCCGTCGTAATTAATATGTTCTCAACATACATGTTGTGTATAGTGTGGCAAATATGAAAACAATACCAAAACACCAGAATGAAAATCATACTAATCAACAATAAAGCACAAAAATAGCAACAGATAAAACATTCTTCAATCAACCAATATAATACTAAACGTGAAGGCGTCGAACTGGCAGAATCATTAGCACGCCTGAAAAATGCTTAGCAGCATTTCGTCCGTCTTTAAGTTCTGTGTTCAAACTCCACCGAGATCGACTTTGCCTTTCATCCTTTGGCGTGGATTAAAAAAATACCAGTTGAACACTGGGATCAATATAATCAACTAGCCCCACTGCCAAAAATTGCTGGCGTTGTGCCAAAGTTTGAAATCAATATAATAGTAAGCATTAAAGTTGTACGCTATATGACCGAAATTTCTAAACCGGACACCGCACTACAATTTTATATATAGAATTCCATTAAAACGAGAAAAGATACATACACATTCTTTACTAAAGCCATAATATAAACCAAAAATAAGCATAAAAATATATCATACGTAACATAAATCGGTGTTCAGATATTATTATTTATAGCACTATATTCGTGATCCTTTGAGACCTACTGCAAAGCGCGCGGAAAACACACCACAATTTCCATCATTTCATGCTGATGATCTAGCGGGAATGTCTTGAAAGGTTTATGGATTAATGGATTAAGAAACATTATTACAAACTAAAAACTATTCATAAAGAAATATAAAATATCCTTCCTAAAAAAGATTACACTCGAACAATAGTCATGTCTGATATTTTTTGTGTATGAGAGTGAGTGAGTAAGTGTTTGAGTTAGTCTGTGTGTATGTATGTGTGTATTATGTATGTATGCATGTATGCGTTTATATATGCTTACGTGAATTTTACGTGCAAAAATTCTTCATTCATTTTCCGTATTCATCACGAATTGTTTCTTTCCGTAAGTTACTGCATTATTTTTGTGTCATGCAGTATAGGTGTACGAGTTTCAGTTGACATAAGCTCTGTGAATTTTTTCACTGAATATATCTATACGTTGTACAAATAGTTTAATGATTCGCAAATCAAAGCAGAGAAGGTAGGGAATATTCACCATGTGTAAGTTTTTATTAGGATGCATGTAGGTAGGTGTGTGGAGAAGATGTTCACAACTGTCCCCCTAGCTTCAAACAATCAGAAATTCTTTTCCTTAACAATATGTTAGTTTTTGGAGGATTTTTGATTCCTGGCATTATCTCCCCTTCTCATCTGGGGTTAGTATTAGTCTCAACTAGCCAATTAGACTACTCTCTGGAAGCAAAGATAATTCTACTAAATAAAGAATTTATTTAGATTTGACGGATATTTGTCCTCATCTTGTTTGTTGTGAACACAACATTTCGACTGATATACTCTCCAGCTTTCATCAGGTGTCTTGGAGAAATTTCGAACCTGGGTTCTCATTCCTAAGATATTGTTCCATATTCTTCTTATTATTATTATTATTATTATTATTATTATTATTCAGGTCGCTGCCTGGAATCGAACTCGTAATCTTGGGGCTAGTAGCCCGCGCTCTTAACCAATACGCTATAACAACAACACCTAAATATACCTCAGGAATGAGAACCCAGGTTCGAAATTTCCCCCAAGACACCTGATGAAGGCTGGAGGGTATATCAGCCGAAACGTTTTGTTAACAGCAAACAAGATGAGGACAAATATCCGTCAAATGTAAATAATGTAAATTATGTACATAATTCTACATCTCTTAAATATAGAACTGAAAAAATTTATTATGTATATTATTTAATATACCTTTATTCGCCTATGTTGCTCAAATACATTTTACTGACAGCACTTAATAATTTCTAATATCTCATGCTAGTTACATTAACATATACTTATGCGTAAGTGTTTATGCATGTGTGTATGTATGTGTGTGTAAGTGTGTGTGTATGTACTATGTATGCATGTATTTATGTATGTATCTGCATATATATGTATATATATAAGTATGTATATATACACATGCATATGTACATAGACATACCTATATATGCATTCGTATGTACATTTATATACATTAGATATATGAGTGTAAGTATATGCACATATGCATATATATATATATATATATATATATATATATATATATATATGTACATATGCACATATTTGTGCATATATATATATGTGTATATTTATATATATATATAATATGATATATATATATATATATGCATATGTATATATATGCATGTGTATATATATATATATATATATATATATATATATATATATATATATATACATATGTTCATATTTTGTATACATATATTTATATATATTTATGTTCATAAATTTAATATACATATATATGTATATATATATATATATATGTGTGTGTGTGTGTGTGTGTGTGTGTGTGTGTGTGTGTGTGTGTGTGTGTGTATGTATATATGTATATATATATATATATTGAGAGAGGGGGAGGGTAGAGAGAAATACTGGGTAGAAAGCAAACATGTGTGATTAAATACACATCTAAGAGATGATTCTATGATTGAATGTTTAAATATAATAAGACACTCACTTTCGCTATTGAAATGAAATCATGTATTCCGCTATTTATAATTAGGAATTTTTAAAGACAGCAAGCTACGCTTTATATAATACCAATAATATCGCTAATCACGAACTCTTTATAATTAATTGGAATCTAATGAAGAGCATCTAGTCAAATAAGTCAATATATAAATCATAGAAATGCGTTAAAGATAAAGGCCTCAAACACGATAAAACGAATTGTTTAATGCATTAAAACTAAAGATAAAATGTTCGATGTTTATTTTTCCATTCCGGTGCATTTTAGATATAACAGACGAACACATCATCAAATGAGTTTAAAAAATTATTTCTCACCTAGACCACGGCATTACACGTTTGTAGCAGACTGGATTGGAATATCAAATTCATGGCTTTATCAAGAGTATTAGTGGTGCGGCGTATGAGAATATTTTAACTAAAACTGAAAGCGGATCGCAGACTCGGTCAGCCAAGTGCTTACCTTTTAACTAAATGGTTTTTAATGTAGATAAAAATTATAGATATTGATTTATTTTTGACTAGCCACAAGACTAACATTTGCCACAAGGGTAATGAAATCAGTTGAGCTAACTCTAGTATATTGTTCGTTTCTATGTTATTGATACGTTATGGGGATCAGGAGTAAATTTGGTGGTATTTGGTATTAGAGCTTAGAAAAGGAGACCAATTCAATCAAATAAACAAAGTAAATTAAAATACATGATACTAATTACGATAATATTTTCGCCGGCTGAGGTAAGTTCATTTTTGTGTCTTTTCTGGCTGAAATAATTCTATATCTTTTATCCTTAATTGTTGCAGTCATTAGACGGACATCATACTGGGACAACGCCTTGAAGAATTCTAGTCGAATAAATCGACACTAGTGCTTTTTTTTAAAGTCTGGTACTTATTCTAACGGCCTTTTTTGCCGAACTGCTAAGTTACGGGAGCGTAAACACACCAACACCGATTGTCAAGCGGTTGTGGAAGGCAAACACAGACACAAGGACGATACATATACATAGATACATATACATATATGTGTTTATACATAGAGTAATCACTCGCAATATCGCAGTTCACCTATCGCGTCTTCAGAACATCTCGGATTTTTCTGGTTAATATATGTAAATTTATATCGCAGATTTCTGCGGCCGATAGGTGTTTATGTTCTTTTAGATTTTAATTATTTCTATGGTAAAATAAGCATGTTCACGCCTAAAACTTAATAAATTAAGAGATTAATAAATAAGAATACAGTACAGCACTGTATTCATATTTATTTATTCTTAAAATATATTAAAAGAAAATAAATAGTGTATCGTAGATAAGTAAACAAAGAATCGCACATACTGTATGGAGATCGAAACTCGGGAGGCGAGTGTGTGGTGTTGTTTTGCATTTATAATAAAATAAATATATATTATTATAAAAATGATTTTTTTTAAATGCACAGTACATTATTTTCTCCTATCGCAAGGGATTTTGGAACGTAACACCCGCGATAGTCGAGGGCTTACTATACATATGGCGGGTTTCTTTTAGTTTCCGTCTACCAAATCCACTCACAAGGCTTTGGTCAGCCAGCCCTAGGCTATAGTAGAAACTGATATATATATATATATATATATATATATATATATATATATATATATATATATATATATATATATATATATATATATATATATATATATATATATCAGTGTGAGATTTTGCGTCTGTGTTTGTCCGCCACTGTCACTTGAAACATATGCTGTCGGGTGGATTCATTCGATTAAAATTCTTCAATGCGCTGCCCCCAGCATGGCAGTCTAAAGACTGAAACAAGTAAAAGTTTTATATATATGTGTATACATACATACATACATACATATATGTATATATATATATATATATATATAGTTAAACTCACCCACCACAAGCTACGTAAGTATTTTCTTCAAGAATGCATTCTTAGTATTTGAACTTGTGACCCTCATAATAGCTTCCTGGTACGCTATTGATTCGTCCAGCAGCGTTCTGTGTTTACTTGGAGAGATATTAAAATACTCTTCAGTGTCATCTGCCATAGTTTATAAAATCCATAACTAAAAGAACATAACTAGGAAACCAATATCCCATTGATAAATCGAATGGGTTTTTTTTTTCCCCCGCCACAATTCCCAGTTATATATTATAAAATTATCAATCTGATCTACTTGATTTTTGCCGATATTTTTCCTATTTGTTTTCTTCCGTTTATCGGAGGAAGGAGTTGTTTGCATTCCATTGCTAGACATTTTTTTTTTGTTTGTTTTGCTCTTGTTTATTGCATGTTTGTTTTTGTTTTGTTTGTTTATTTTCCGTTTTATGAAGAAGGGGTTTCAAACTTCTTTAGCTTTCAGCCTTTATTCATACAACTTGTAAATCAATATTCTCTTGGCAATAAGTGCCCTTAGCATTTCGCTATTTAAACTCGGTTTCCTCCTATTCATTCTCCAAAACAAAATTTCCATGCATTCAAACGATATCTTTTCAATCATGCAACTCATTCAAAAACTAAAATAAATCGAAGCTCATCCCATTTTTTATATATTTTCTTTCCAATACTATTCTTATTTTCAATCTATTCCTAAAATCATGTTTATTTATCTATTTCTTCGTAATGTAACATTTCGTTTAAAACAACCAATAACGTTCTCACTTATCCTTCACAAATAAGATCCAATTCTGTATATGGATTCAATTTTTTTTTTTTTTTCTTGAGAAGAGGTAGTTTTTCCTGAAGCAAAAATTTGTAAATCAAGCAAACGTTATTTTTTTCTGCGCATAGAGACCGCTCAGTTTGATAGCGTCATTGCATCTTATGAACGAGAGCCACACACTATATTCATTTGTCAATATCTTTACTATATAAGGCGGAGAGCTGGCAGAATCGTTAGCACGCCGGGCGAAATGCTTAGTGGTATTTCGTCTGAACTTTTCGCCCTAAGTTCAAATCCCGTCGAGGTTGACTTTGCCTTTTATCCTTTCGGGGTCGATAAAATACGTACCAATTAAACATTGGAGTCCATCAACCGACTTACCCACCCTACGAACTTGCTGGCCTTGTGCCAAAATTTGAAATCACTATCTTTACTGTATGAGGCGGCATGCGGGAAGAATCGTTAGCATGCCGGACAATACGCTTACCAGCATATTGTCCATCTTTATGTTCTGAGTTCTAATTCCGCCGTGGTTGCCTTTGATAAAATAAGAACCAGTTGGATCAATGTACTTGACTTACCACCTTACCCCGAAATTGTTGGCTTTGCGCCAAAATTTAAAATCAATATCTTTACAGTATAGCTCGTTTCACAATTATGTGGTTTCGAGTTCGATTCCATTGCAAGGCATTATCTTACTATAACGGGCGTTATGTCCATCTGTCTGTCTGTTCCTTTTTCACGGTCAAATGACTGGACCAATGGTCACGATGCTTTTCGGGATTACAACGAAGGTAATCAGGAAGCTTTTTAGCGAAAAAAATATGAAAAAGTATAACTATCTAGTAGATATTGAGTTTTATATTAATAAATCACCTTTGATTTCTTTTGTTAAAATTCTGGCGACGAGGATTAAATCTGGATTCCTACTCCCTTCCGTATAATTCGTGAATTTAGAGAGTTTAGATTTGCGATACTATCTCTTTATTTCCCATTGTAGATGGGCAGATTTGCTATCTTACTATAATGGGCGTTATGTCCGTCTGTCTGTCTGTCCGTCTCTTTGTTTGTTCCCCCTTCACGGCCAGACGACTGGACCATTGGTTACGATGTTTTACGATTACAAAGACGGTCGTCAGGAAGGTTTTTAGCATTAAAGAAAATCAGAAAGTATGATTATTTCGTGAATATAGACTTTTGAATTGATAAACCACCTTCGCATTTTTATTAAAAATTCACTGACCACCAGTAACTCAGGATTTTCATCGTATAGTTCGTGGCCTCATAGTAGATACGAAGGGGGTCGTGAGGACGGTTAGTATCGAAATAAAATGGGAAAAGTGTGTGTCAGTATATAGTGGGTGTGATTATTTGGTGGTTAATGAAGTGTGTCAGTCTCGAGCAGGATTCGAAACGGTTAATTGAAGCGGCTGTCGTTTACATCTCAGTTTTGTCAGTCAAAATAACTGATGGTTCCAGAACATTCAGATATCATTTGCGTAGAACAGTGAGAGGTAAGTCCCAGCTTGATTTTTTGCAACCCTTCACAGCAAACAAGGCGCGTATTCACAGCAAACAAAGCGCGCATTCACAGCAAACAAGGCGCGCATTCACAGCAAACAAGACACAAGGCCAGAATTTAGATCTTGTTGGTGTATTTTTACCCACTCCCATATTTACACACGGCCAGTTATACGTCACTATGAGTAGAACAACGAACTCCAGTAATTTGGAAATTAGTGTCAATCAAACAAAATATCGTCTACAAAGAAGGTTTGTAATCATATTGATATTATCGAAAGGAATATGATTCATAATTCAAATAAGGAAATTTGTGAACTTTGAATGTATAGGAGTATAAACAGGTGTAAAACAGTGTAAACAACTAAAATAAAAGTATATCTAAATGCTATTTTTTTTCTTAAAACTTTTTATGTAGTGGTCAAAGGAAGATCTGGCTTTCATTAGGAGTGGTCCACATAACCATTTATGACACATAGGCTGGAAGCCTATTTCAGTTCGAGAGTAAATCGTCATCACATTTCACTTAGTCGCAAACACATGTCATATAGCTGCAATAGAATGTTGTATCACTAACAATAATGTGATTTCTCTAAGACATCACCAAGTTAGCTATCAAGTCTGTTTACATATTTCTCAATACATACTGCTGTTATGACCTCTCTCCCTCATTTGATGCCTCCATCGAAGATGGATAGATTTGCTAGTACGTATTATGTAAATCCAGTGGTAGACCGTTGGCGGATCTGTTCATATTAATGGATGCTGCCCTTACGTCTGTGTCATTGACATTATAAGAAAGAAAAACAATCAGATATCCTTCCATTGAATTCTCAGTTGTCTGTTTCTACGAGCGAAGCGTTTTGTGTATTGAAGTTGTTAAATTCAATACAAAATTAATTATTTTTAGTGTTCAGACATTGAACACTGTACATAGTGGATATAATATTTCCATTTGTGTTGCGTTTGCTACAGCGGTTGCTGTTGTTATTATTGTTCAGTTAGGCGTGTTTGCGATTGCTTTTATTGCTGCTGTTCATGCTTTGCAGGATTTTTCTTCTTCTAATTAGTATTCTTACTTTAGACTGTTACTGATATTCAAGGTCTGATTGGCGCTAAACTTTTCTCAAACACTCCCTACCTGTTTATTGATGGTAAAATATGCAGAATAAACTATACACTCTCCTAGGCAGTAATGCATATAATATCCCCAATGAAAATTTCAATCTTTAGCACAAAGCCAGCAATTTCTGGAGAGGAAGTAGATCGCTTTTAACGACCCTAGTGCTCAACCGATACTTATTTTATCGACCTCAAAGGGATGAAAGGCGAAGTCGGCCTCGGCGGAATGTGAACTGAGAACGTAAATAAGGGTGAAATGCCGTTAAGCATTTTGCCTGACTTGCTAACGATTTTGCCAGTCCGCTGCCTTAAAAACATCTCCAGTATTAGGAAGACTTTTTCTCTTTCTTCAGACTAACAGTCCCTTTGTATGGAAAAGGGTAGAATTTATTGATGTGCGCCTTAGAGGGACTGTGTATAATTCACGAATGTTTTTCGTTTTTTTTTTTTTTTTGATTTTTTACTTGGACTGAATGAGCTTTATTTTTCCCAAAACGAAAAACTACAGCAATAACAACACAAAGAAACAAAAATTACAATTTAACATGGATATCAGTAATGACTGTAAAAAAGATATTGGTTTTCAAATGCTGGTATAAGGCCAGCAGTTCCAGGGAAAGGGGTTACGTTTACATCACTTATATAAAAAGGCAAAGTCGACTCCGGCAGGATTTGAACTCATAAGATTAAACCAAATTAAACACCCCTAAGCATTTTTGTTGAGCTCGGTAACGACTGCGCCAACTCGTCGCTTTAGCTTTTTTTTTCCAGTTAATATTATTATAAAAGAAAACTATACAGTATGCTCTTGACTATTACGTGTGTTACGTTCCAAAAATGTATGTATGTATGTATATGTGTATTTATGTATGTATATATAAGTATATACTTTATTTGTGGGTTAACAAGGCAGACGTTCAAGTGTGACACATGGAAGTGTTGGTGCTAGTCTCAAATTTGGACGAGAATTCACGACTTATTCGTATCCAAAATAAAGACAATTACCGATACTTGGATGTGGTTCTCTCGAACAACTGTAAAGATCTCTTCGCATGATACCATTGATTGTGTTGTAAAACCATAGATAAAGAATATTTATTTATAGCAATAAAAACATACTCATTCTTACAGTTCGATATTAGATTATATTTATATAGTTTATTTGTTGATTACCAAGACAACAAATCGCTTCCAGTGGAGAGAATCTCCACGCTTATTCAAGTAATCCACTAGAGAATATTCGTACCTGTCTCCATTTTGAATGAGAATTCACGAAGTTAAATGAGATTATGCGACATTTAAAAGTAAATAATCAAATGAATATATAAATAAATAAACACACATATTAAGAGACGGAATTTATAAGAATTTCTTAATTGCCATGTCTCTTGCACTGGCCCTGCGTTCACTAGTGATTAATGAGGGTCTTAATTATCTTATGCGTGAATGCACATGATCAGCCATATATATATATATATAGGAGGCGCAGGAGTAGCTGTGTGGTAAGTAGCTTGCACACCAACCACATGGTTCCGGGATCAGTCCCACTGCGTGGCACCTTGGGCAAGTGTCTTCTACTATAGCCTCAGGCCGACCAAAGCCTAGTGAGTGGATTTGGTAGACAGAAACTGAAAGAAGCCCGTCGTATATATGTATATATATATATATATGTATGTGTGTTTGTCCCCCCACCATCGCTTGACAACCGATGCTGGTGTATTTACGTCCCCGTAACATAGCGGTTCGGCAAAAAGAAACCGATAGAATAAGTACTAGGCTTACAAAGAATAAGTCTTGGGGTCGATTTTCTCGACTAAAGGCGATGCTCCAGCATGGCCGCAGTCAAATGATTGAAACAAGTAAAAGAGTATATATATATGTATATATATATGTTGTTGTACTTGGGGATGGTCATGTTGCCAGTTTAGCCAATAAAAACACACGCACTGTATATTTGGTGTTAATTTTTTTTTGTTTTTCAGCTTTATATTACATTAATCTTAATCTTAATCTTATTTCGGCCAGAGTTCTTTCGTCACACTTCTGTGACCTCATCAGTGGTCCTTTGTTTCCTTCTTCTTTCTTATGTGTGTCTCACCTTGCTAACTATCAGCCATTTTGTATTTTGTATTCCTATTGTATGTGTCTACGCATGCGTGTCCTTCAATGTGTCTGTGTCTTTTGTAAGTGCATGTGTGTATGGGGAGTGTTTGTATCACCTATATTGTCTGTTATATATATATATTATTCTTCACTTGTTTCAGTCATTAGACAGCGGTCATTTGGTATATATATATATGTTTAAATATAATATAACGAACACGACACAATGAAGTAGAGAAATTTGAAAAGACAACACGAAACCGGTTATTTCTCAAAATACAATGTTTATATACCAAAAAGGTTTTATAACATTTTTATAACATTTTTCTTACATTTTTCTGACATAATTTAAATATATACTTTAACCATGTAACACAAGCCTTCTGTAGTTTTTTCACTCTTATTATCTTTTATATATATATATATATATACATACACACTCACACACATATATAAGCATATATATACATACACACGTACATACTTGCATGCATAAATGCATACATGTATATATGCATACGTACTTACACACATACATACATGCATACATACATACATACATACATACATACATACATACATACATACATACATGCATACATACATACATTCGATCAGAGCGTTCACTTAAAATTTTCTCGTTTATACGCTCGCTTCTTAACGCGGTAGCACAGTGTGCTGTGTAATAAGAAATACTTCATTCAGATGACGTTTCAGTGAGCTTGTGAATCTGCGACTTCAAACACAACAGTTCTTTCGTGGGAATAATAATAATTATTATTATAGTCTACATTCAGTATTGAGTACTTTTTCTCCTGTTTGTTGCAAATATAGTCTATGTATGCGTGTAGATATATGCATGTATGTGTATAT
>NC_142937.1:9492158-9499658 GCF_046866305.1 Octopus bimaculoides | reverse complement strand
AGCGCTCAGATATTTGCTAATACAGGTTTCATGCGAACATATAAGCACACTTATTCTATTAACCGCAAAATTTCCTCACGGATAAATATACGAGACTATATTCATGTGTGTGCGCGTGTATCAACGTGCCTGTATGTTTTAGACGCCTATGTCTCGTACATACATACAAGCATGCATATATATATATATATGTGTGTGTGCGTGTGTGGGTGTGTGTATACATGTATACATATATATATATATATATATATATATATATATATATATATATATATATATATATATATTTATTTATTTATGGGTTTCAGCCAAGTGGCTGCGGTCATGCTGGTGCACCACCGTGATTTTCCGTCTTTACACTGTGCTCTCTTCACGTTCCTTGCATGGCTTTTCTCCCTCACCTGATATGGTCCAATCAAGAGTTTTGATGGCACATCTGGTGTATAAGAGAATTTGACATCGCTGCCCTAAACTGCGTCTCATTACGAGCCATTGGTTCGTCTGGTATCGTGGAGAGGAAAGCGTCAAGTTTTGTCTTGAAGACCTCCGCATCCATGTCTTGCATGTCTCTCAAATGCTTTGGCAGGGCATTGAAGAGCTGAGGTCCTCTGAAACCGAGGCTGCTGCAGTATCTCGTTCTTATGTGAGATGCAGTGGACGGCACCTTTGGCACCATGCAGTGGCGACCCGTGCGGGCATTCCTGTAGTACTTGATGCTAAAGTTTGGCACCAGTCCTTCCAGTATTTTCTATATGTATATTATTACATATCTCTCCCGCCTGCGCTCCAGGGAGTAGAGACCTAGTGCCTTCAGTCTCTCCCTGTAGTTCATCTGTTGGACTGTAACGATCTTTTTTGTATAGTGCCGCTGAATTGCCTCGAGTTCTGCTGTCCGCTTAACACTGTGTGGTGACCACAACTGAGAGCAATATATATATATATATATATTCTGGGTTGTAATTTCGTTCTTCTCAGAATCACGATTTCTTTCAATGACTTTTGTCAATGTTATGATATTTTTTCTCTTTTTGACATTTGATTGCCGTTACTCTTAGCTTAGTTTAGAAGCAAATTGCGCGTAATTTTGCCTGCAGCTACTCGTCCAGTGTCAGTTTTAACATGGAATTGAAAAATGAACATTTTCCCATATTTGCTTTATCCTTTCCGTATGGGCAAGAAAGCTGCTGACGCTCATGAAGAGATATGTGAAGTTTATAGTGTTGATTGCTTACCAAAACGCACGTGTCAGAAATGGTTTAGAAAATTCTTTTCTGGAGATTTTTCACTCAAAGTTGACCAACGTTCTGGTCGACCTACTGAAGTTGATGATGACCAAATCAAAGTCATAGTTGAATCTGTTTGTCATATAACTGTGCGAGAGATTGCAGAGACGTTAAATGTGTCACACACAACAATTGAAAAATCACTTGAAATGTCTTGGACTCGTTAAGAAGCTTGATATTTGTGTTCCACATAAATTGTTATTATTATGTAGTAAAGCCTTCGGTTAATAAAATTATATTTTTACTTTCCTCTCATCACATTATCGTCATCATCATCATCATCATCGTCATCATCATCATCATTATCATCGTTATTATCATATTATTATTACAATTAATATGCTTAGCGGCTTCGTCTGTCTTAATGTTTTGAGTTCAAATTCCGCCGAGGTCGACTTTGCTTTTCATCCCTTCGGCATCGATAAAGTACCAGTGTAATACTGGTGTTTATGTAATCGACTAGTCCCCGCTCCAAAAATTTCAGGCCGTGTACCTATAGTAGAAAGTATTATTATTATTACAATTATGTTTATTACCGAGGGATCGGGCTGGCAGTATTGTCAGTGCGTCGAACAAAATGCTTAGAAGCATTTCTTTCCGGTTCTTTGTTCTGAGCTCAAGTCCCGTACTGTTGCTGCTGCTGCTAATGCTAACGCTGCTGTTGGAGTTATTGGTAGCCATGATAAGGTGACGGTGGTGTTATTCATAAACGCTGTAGCAATGATTATAATAGTGAAAGAGAGAAAGAAAAAGAAGAATCCTATGCATCAGTAACGTAAAGACGTTGTTATTGGTGGCGGTGCAAGATTTTTCGTTCAGAAAGAAAGTTATAATATATTACAAGGAAGAAACAAAAGTTGCAAAAGAAATACAAAAGCGAAGGTTCCACCGCTAAAAGTATAAAGAAAGCAACTTGAAAGACATAATAGAAAAATTTGAATAAAAGACACCGTGGAAACATAAGGAAACAAAAGGTAATGACTATATATAACGAAACAGACGAAAATAAAAATATATAACAAACAAGAGAAGAATTAAACTTCTATTTTTAAAACCATTTCTACAAAATTACAGTAGACTTACCTTGATCGATTAAACATTTAACATATAGTGACTGATGTCATGCACAACTGTTGCAAGCTTACTTCTAACGTGTGCGTGTACATACATACATGCATACATATATATATATATATATATACATACATACATACATATATATATATATATATATATATATATATATATATATATATATATATATATATACATATATACATACATACGTACATACATATATATATATATGTGTGTGTGTGTGTGTGTGTGTGTGTGTGCGTGTGTATGTGTATGTATGTATATGTATATGTATATGTCTATATATATATATATATATATGTGTGTGTGTGTGTGTGTGTGTTTGTGTGTATATATATATATGTGTGTGTGAAATATGGATGCACGTATATGTAGATAGATACACAGACAGCCAGACAGACAGATAGATAGACAGGTTCGTCGGTCGGTAGGTAGGTAGGTACGTAGATAGGAAGACAGACGGTAGAGGAAAAAAGGAAGATAAAATACATACTACATGCGTACAAACATACATACATACAATACATACATACATACATAGACATACGCTTATACTCGCACAGTCTTATATAAATTCATATACATTAAACATTCAGATGCGTTACTAATAATAATAATATAAATAATAATAATAATAATAATAATAATAATAATAATAACAACAACAACAACAGCAACAACAGCAATAATGACTGTTACTATTGTCCTTAATAATATTCAACATCATCATCATCATCTTCAGCGTCATCTTCACCATAACTAAAACCACTGTCACTGCCACTGCCAGCAACGGCGAGTCCATCATCATCTTCGTCTGAACCATTATCTCTGCAGCCCGCCTCTCAACCACTGCCACCAATATCACCATCAGCTTTGTCCTCTTCGTCTCTTTCCAGTTCAGTGTTCTTCACTGTAGTTGAAGTAATAACTACCGATACCAACAGCTCCATCATACCCCTTCCTTTACCTACGTCTCCAGTCTTCCTTTTCGTCATCATCCTAGCTACATCCACCATCAACACAATAACCTTCCATCTATTTCTCTGGAACTTCACCTTAAATAAGAAAAAGGATAAATGGCGAAATTATATATAAAAAAAAAGGTATGTATGAGGGAGGGAAAAGAACAGCAACAGATAATATCGTCCAGAAATCCTAGAAGTTTTGCAGAAAATAAACGTTGTAGATAGATTTGGTATCTCCAATATGTGTGTGTGTGTGTGTGTGTGTGTGTGTGTGTGTGTGTGTGTGTGTGTGTGTGTGTAAACGAAATCACCTCAGAAGTGACTGCAGTCACTCTCTCTCTCTCTCTCTCTCTCTCTCTCTCTCTCTCTCTCTCTCTCTCTCTCTCTCTCTCTCTATCTATCTATCTATCTATCTATCGCTTTTATCTATCTATCTCTTTCTATCTATCACTTTCTATCGATCTATCTATCTGTCTATCAGCCACTCCTTGGAAGGGTTTCGTTTCGCCTAGCTCTAACGTGTATTCTATACACGCACATTGAAAAAAAACACACACACAATTTACAAACGTACACACAGGTAATCACGAGTTTAAAATGGTATATAGTAGAGATATGTATGTATGTATGTGTACGTGTGTGTGCCTGTGTGCGTATCTGTGTGTTTGTGCGTTTCTTTGCGATGGACAGCAGAAAAACCACCTACGCCCTACGTATATCTTACACCCATCTTTCTTTCCCTTCCTGTGCGCCTCAAAAGTTAGGTATGTGTATGTTCATGTATGTGTGAGAGAAAGTATTTACGAAAGGATGCACTCCTAACATAGGGTGATACTTTATGCAGCGTCGCTTTTACATCCGTGAATGACGGAAACATTAACGCCTTCGTCCCACTGCCACTCCGTATTTGTCACACAACGCTGTTCTCCTCGTTCTCTGATATCAGCCACGATCACCATGCCACTACATTTCCCTTACATTATCACTCTTTGCACCCTTCTCATTTTATCAAACAATAGCCCAACTCCCTTGGGGAGCTCATTACAAGTATGTTATTGAAATCTTAGCGTATAATCAAATTGGATGCTAGTTGAACATGTATGCAAAGTCTCGTCAAGATTGGTTCACTCGTGTAGGCATCAAGATGGTAACAGACAGATCGACAGACAGAAATTGCCATTTTGGGCATAGTATATTTGTATATATATATATATATATATATATATATATATATATATATATATATATATATATATCACAACAAAAGATTTTAATTTTTGTTGTAATAAATACTGCTCTATTCTTTAGAGAGTGCTTCTTTTTGATATATGTTTTATTGGCTATATATATATATAATGTCTTCATGAGTATCTGCATGTGTGTGTGTGTGTGTGTGTGTGTGGACTGTCTGTTAGCGTGAGTGTGTGTGTCTGTGTCTGTGTCTGAGTGTGTCAATTTGTGTGTGTTTGTGTATGGTGTGTGTATGTATATACGTACGAAGGTATGATGCAATTCTTAACATCAATGGAAAATTGATGCATTGTAACATTTTTGTTGACACATGGTTAATATTTGCCATTATCATTTATTATTTTCTTACCTGAAGCTATATGATTCATCAATGTATTCTCATTGGGACTCTGGCTAGGTTATCTTGGTGTATCAATCTGCTGCTATGATTTTATTCATATTTAGAAGACGTACATCAATTTTTCGTCATTTTATTAACTTCGGAATGGCAAAAGATAAAGTTTGTCTTAGCGGTATATGGACGCAGGAATTAAGGGATGAAAAATAGATACAGCTGGCACTTTCTTTGATATTCTAACGATTCTTCCATATTTGAAATAAACTTATTTGTTGTGTAAGTTGCTAATGAAGCCCAGATCATACCTATAAGAGTTGTCTCATATTGCTCCAGAAAAGAGAAAGTATGGATGACTCTTTCTGGAAATTGAACATTTTTAAACTCAGTTTTGAAATACAATTAACACGTTCAAGAAGATTCAAGATAGCGAAGATACGTGAGTTTTATGGTTACAGTGTATTAGGTTTGTTGGTGTTGCATGTTTATTTATAAATCTACCTCAAATTGCATCCTATCATCCTATAATTTAAAACCACGTATATATTACGAAATTGTGAATAAAAGACGGGATGAACATGGCTAACTTGTTTTGATGGTATATCTGCTTTGTCTGTACATACCTAGGGTTAACTGATTGAAAATGTAAGGGTTGAGTGTTTAAGAGATATATCTTGCCCACCCATTTAAATTGAACGCTATCCTAACGTCGTTTTAACTTTGAATATAGTATGCCAACGCTGCTTGTAGCAGCAAATTGTACCTTCTCATATTTATTTGTTGTTTATTGTTGAGTTAGGGAGTATTATTTTTATCACTATCCCCTCTTCGTTCGCCCCTTGTGGGTAATAAAAAATCAAAATCAGTTTTTATCACTGACATAGTAATATATGTCTGCGACAAAGATAACCTCATATAATTCCTTTCTTTGTGGGGTCCTTACACTTTAAACCAGTCATGATACTCACCAAAAGATTTTGATTGTAGTATAACTTGACTATATATCATAAATAAATATCTGACAGCATAATATCGTTCAAATGGAAATTCATTTTGATATTCAACGAAACAAAATGAGCAGTTAAATCAGTAGTGAACCCATGTTTAAAAAAACGTCATTTGTAGGAAGAACTAGAATATCTTGATCAACACATTACCGAATCAATTTTATAACGCAAATTAATGTCAACTAAGATTTCCAGAAAGTCACGAGATCGATTGTATAGGTTGTATAAAACAGTGACGTGCCGTTATTTCTAAAGAACCGTTTGTATAATATTTTTTTGCAAACCTGGAACATTACCGAATCACATTATAATGTAAATTAATGTCAACTAAGTTTTCCAGAAAGTCACGAGATCGATTGTATAAGTTTTGTAATACAGTGACGTGCCGTTATTTCTAAAGAACTGTTTGTATAATATTTTTTACAAACCTGAAACATTACCGAACCACTTTATAATATAAATTAATTTCAACTAAGTTTTCCAAGATGCCACGTGGTCAATTGCATAAGATTTATAAAATAGTGACGTGCTGTTATTTTTAAAGAACCGTTTGTATAACATTTATTGCAAACCGGAAATGTACTCTGGCAAAACTCTAAAGTTTGTCCCAATGCTGATAAAATGGGTAAACAATTGGAAGTGCTTGGATAAAACACTAAACAATTGCGAAGCACACAATTAAACAGAATCTTAACTTCAAAGTATAAGACATTTTTGTGCATCTTTTAGATAACATAAGGCGGCAAGCTGACAGGATCATTAGCACGCCGGGGAAAATGGTTAGCAGCATTTCGCTTGTCTTTACATTCTGAGTTCAGATTCCGCCGAGGTGAACTTTGCCTTTCATTCTTTTGGGGTCGATAAAATAAGTACGTGTTGGACACTAAGATCAACCTAGACGACTTATGACCTCCCCGAAATTGCCTGCTTTGTACCAAAATTTTAAGTTACTTGTATAACGTAACTGGGTGAGAGAGGGCAGGTATCAGGGAACTCGGTGCTGAAGGCAATGGAGACAATCCATTACCACTTAAAACGCAATAAAGCGTGCAAATGAGTAGAAAACGGAGGAAAAGATATAATTTGCGTATAAAATGAAATACTATGAATAGATTGTTGAACAAGGTGGTCTAGGTATCATATACAATCATATGAAATGAAAATATACAAAGGAACTAATCAAGCAGACAGTAGTTGAAACGATTGCTTTATGACAATGCCAATGTTATTGTTATTCTTCAACTTTGATTTAGCGGATATATCATCTCGTGTGTTCCTTTCGAAAACATCTTCGTTTTCATGTGGATATATATATGTGTGTGTGTGTGTGTGTGTGTGTGTGTGTGTGTGTGTGTGCGTGTGTGTGAGAGTGTCTGTGTGCGTGTGTGTGTGTTTGTGCGTATATACATATATATATATACATACATACATTTGGATATACAGATATATATGCACACACACACACACGCGCATATATATATATTATATGCATATATATATATATATATATATATATATATATATATATATATATATATATATATATATATATATACATATAG
>NC_142937.1:9479658-9482158 GCF_046866305.1 Octopus bimaculoides | reverse complement strand
GTTATATATTTAGAATACCAGTGCATTACAAAAGTATAGTGACGAGTGCTAAAAGCGAGAAGGGTAAAGTGAGAAGTAATCTGTGTTTATATATATCTGTCTATAAATAAATGAAGATAAGAAAAGAGAAAAGTATCAAGTAACACGTGAATATATATATCTGTGTGAATTCTAGAAAACTAGATTAAGGAAGACGAAAATACTAACTCAACAGAGAACAATAAGTAATAGAAAAGGATGCGAATGTTAAGTGAATGCATAAAACAAGGCAAAATATTGTTTACAAAGGTATATTTTAAAGAGTATAAATAATAAACCCTCTTTAAGTAATAGTTAAATTACATGCAGATGTACGATATTGGATTATTACAAGAATCTTTGGAGAGGAAAGAGATGAGAATGCTAGGAACAGCAACAAAGGTCTGTATTTGAATCGATCTGTAAAATATCCAAGTGCACTTATACTGCTGTGTTAGCATTCTGCCTTTGGTTGAACAATCTCTTATCATGTGCAAGATCTATTTGTTTTTCTCGATTGCTAATACAGAATTTCTCTTCAAGCTTGACACTTCTCGTGAAGCTTGTCACCAACGCAGAAATTCTGTTGAAGCGCCTCCGAAAGTGGAATCAGCTGTAGCTCTCAGCGTGTGGTCGAAGTGAGTGTTGGAGGGTGAGAGAGAAAGCCAAAATGAGAGAGGGAGAGTAAGAGACAGTAAAAATTGATGAGAAAAGCAATTTCGTGATTGGGCATGTTTGCTAACTACAAAACGCCTCTGTATAGAAATTCGTTTATATAATATAGTGGAATAATGAATGTGCTTGGAGTTATATACTTGGCCAGTTGTTGATTATCAAGTAATCTGGGCAATTATGCTAGGCAATGATCACACATTGAACACATGATAAACAGACACTGAAAAACTGGACAAACGAACATATATATGACGAGCTTCTTTCAGTTTCCGTCTACCAAATCCACTCACAAGGCTTTGGTTGGCCCGAGGCTATAGTAGAAGACACTTGCCCAAGGTGCCACGCAGTGGGAATGAACCCGGAATCATGTGGTTGGTAAGCAAGCTACTTACCACACAGCCACTTCTGCCCACTTTTTACCACTTTCATCGCTGGGTTGGTAATGATTCTCGTCACACAAGACGTCCCTAAGTTGGAAGGCGAGATTTCTAAAATTTTTGATGTCCAGTCTGGTTGTTGGCCTCTAGTTCTTGTGTCACTGAGTAAAATGCTATTTCGTTTGCCTTCGTTCAGTCTATTTAGGGGGCTGCAGTTGGGGTGCACGGGAAAACAGAACATCATGTTCTTCATCTCTAGGCTTGATTTTGCAGCATTTACTGTTGTCTGTTGCACTCTTTTTCTTTTTTTTCTTTTCACCTTCAAAGTAGAAGATACTCCCGTGGCTTCTATTGTATCAGGTATAGAAACTGAACTCATTGCCCTGCATTACCGATCTGATCGACCTCCTTTTCATTAAATTGATAGTGTACATTTCTGGAATAGCCTTGCAGCTTTCTTGACTCATCAAGATGTAGAAATCTCAACAAATCCAACCTGAGCAAATATTGTTCTCACCTACGCGGCCTTTAGCTCTTCGAACTGCGCTGCAAATGTCACCAACCAAGTCAAGAACCAACGACAAAATTTAAATCTCTGACTGAAAATTACATTTTTCTCCCATGTACTGCGGCACTATCCTCGGGTAGGTGATCGGTTCACTTCTCCACCGAACTCTTTGCTTTATCCTCGATGTGAAATATTAGACACACACCTTAAAGTATATTGTCCAAATCAAAAGAGGGTATCCTCAGCCATATATCAAAGAGAGATTTAAAGTTCTTGTGTATCCTTCACTTTTCGAAAAGCAGAGTTATATTGCATTTCTCCTAGTGTATTTCTGAATAAATTTTTCGGAAGAGAAAGCATAATGTTTTGTGATGTCCATTTTCCATGTTCCTTTCTTTAGTTAGAGTTGCCCGAAATCTAAAATATCCTTTTAGCTTGAAACGCTAGAGAGGGATATGATGATGTTGTTAGTAATGCTGCTTTAGTTATTTTCTTCTTTGTCTGCAATATGTCTTTTGAAATTTATATCTGTATTTTAACTGAGTTATTTTATTTTTCAATTTTATTTATGTTTTTAAATTTGTTTTTGTACTTTGAAAATTTTCCAAAATTTGGTGCTTATTCACTGCTACCACTATAATATTTGGTGTCACCTCCCTTCACATCTGTCTCGTGTTTTTCCTACAACTTCCTTGTTATCTATCTATTTATTTAGTTAGTAAGTTAGTTAGTTATCTATTTATATATTTGTCTTGAGACCTCAACTCTCAATTGAGAATTAGAAAGCGTTGCTGTAACATTAATTTCTGGCCTTAATTCTTTATCGTTGATGATTGACCAGGCTATGTGAACCGTTATTTATGACTAGTTTCTTCCTTATTCACAGATGTATGTTGTGATGACACTGTTGGTATTTGTCGTG
>NC_142937.1:9459658-9472158 GCF_046866305.1 Octopus bimaculoides | reverse complement strand
AAGCAAATACATATTTGTTTTTGTCTTTTTTTTTTTTTTTTTTTACTCGACATCAATGACCTGTGTTAATAGAACGGCAAATGGGAAAAGCCATAGTTACGCATTTATCTAACAGCCTTTAAGGAGATTAGTTCAATGAAAGGTTCAAACCAATGGTGCCAGCGACATTGTGATCTTGCTTTACCAGGTGCTTCCCTCTTCGTTGATGGAGTAGTATTAAATGATTCACATTTCCAATCAATATCGTTAAGGGCTTCCACATTGCAAACAATGTTTCTTTTTATTACAGGCTTTGTATTTCTTTTAAATAAACAGTGAATCGTTATGCAACACAGACTAGAAGAATAGTTTTAATTCATGATGGAAGGCAATTTATTTATACATACTGTCAATACTTTTAGGGAACAGCATGAAGCTCACAACTTCCGTTATTTAAAAAGTAGAGAATCCGTGTCCGGCTTAACTACAGCTTGGAACGAAAAATAATCGTCGACATATATATATGTCGTGTATTTGTTTTTGATAAAGGGAAGATGTAAGTAAAAAGAAAAAAAGAGAAAGAGAGAAACGTGAATAACTGAACATAGACGACTAAGGGGACATCTTAGGGTGTCTTTGCAGTAATGCGTTGTCTATAACATGCTGTTGTCATAGAAATGAGCCTGCAATTTGATATATGCCTGTATTGATTTTCAATTTTATATACGACTTCTTTCCTATATGTCCGAGACCATTCTTAACCATAACATTACGATTTTGCATCAATTCAGCATGATTTAGATATACGAGTTTTTATTACGTAGGAACGTACTACTTGTTCTTTGCGAACGTATGATATTGACAGTGTAAACGTGTGTGTGTGTGTGTATGTATGTGTATGTGTGTGTGTGTGCGTGAGTGTGTTTGGGTGTATACTCACTTTTGTATTTTCTCTATTAAAGTTAGATAGATAGATAGATAGATAGATAGATAGATAGATAGATAATAGATAGATAGATAGTTTCATTCATTCATTCATTGAAACAGGTAGACAGACGGACGGTCGGGCAGATGGGCGGACGGACGGACGGACGGGCAGATGAGTGAACTGACCGACGGACGGACGGACAGATGGACGGACGGACGGACAGATGGACGGACGGGCGGATGGGTGGCCGGGCGAATGGATGGATGGATCGATGGAAGAAGGATGTAAACGTTTGATGGATAAATGGATAGATGGATGATTTACTAGTTCAAAGAATATATAACCACCAGGATGGATTAATGATTATTCTATCGCTTATGTGAATACACGTCGCCATAGGTTTAGATGTGGGTACCTAGTTCGAGGGTGACAACACAAGCACTAAAAGACTTACAATCGTTTTATAATCCTGAAATTCTGATATAACTTTCTTGAAATATCAATCAAATTTCACTAAATCTCAAGAGGAAAGCTTACATAAGATAATCTAATCCTAGATATATTATTGTTGAACATAAAATGGAATTGCAATGACAGGAACGTCATTCACTTTAGCTCTACCCGGGGCTATACAATAACATCAACAACAAAAAAATTATAGATCTAATAGTCATAACAGATAATATTCAGCATATTTCATATTTATCAAGTTTTATGGCTTCTGTAGCTTGTTATAATCTTCTTCAAGGTCATTCTGACTTCAACTACCCACCTAGTTCTTGTTTTCAAAAATTATTAAATATGGTTCTGCCTTCTAAACAAATATTATTTTCTCATATATTTTCTAAATAAATTTTTATGTATTTCGTTTTATTTATCCTTCTTTCACTCTCTATTTTTCTTCTTAACGCTATCTCTCTGAGTATGTTCCTCTTCTTTATTTATCTGTATATCCATCAAGCTAATTCCCCACCAACCTTTTCATTTATTCTATATATTATTTTTTTTCATCTCTCATCTTTTCTACCACCATACGTAACTTCATGTCACCTCCTTTCCAGTTGATTCTTTGGACCTCTTACGCTCTCTCCCTCTCTCACTATCTCCCTCTCTCTCTCTCTCTCTCTCTATCTCTCTCTCTCTCTCTCTCTCTCTCTCTCTCTCTCTCTCTCTCTCTCTCTCTTTCTCTCTCTCACTTTCCCTCTCTCCGTTTTTTTCCATCCTGCTTATGAAAGTCCACACTCTTTTTTTAAAGAGCTGAGAAAAGAATATATTATATTACGTGTGTGTTTGTGTTTATCTTGTGCGTGGTGGGGGGAAGGTTCTCTTCCTAGCGAAAGTTTTAGGTTCATTATGACCGGCCACCTGCTCGGCAAGAAGGAAGTTTAAAAACTTATTTAAAAAATTCTTTTCGTCATTCGTTGCGCAAACAATCTTAGTTTAATTTGAACAAGTTTTTACATACGTTCCCTTTCTTGATATTGCGATCGTTTGTAGCGTACGAATCATAGAGCTATGTTCACTTTCTAAGAATTCGTGTTCAGTCATGCTTTGATCCAGGCGAGGTGATATATATATATAATGTAAACGAAGTTAGCGGTTATAATAACCGACTAAGGGATAATGTATCCGTACGTACTATCAGTGTCCATTACCCGTGTAATCGCTGGGCATTAGTGTGCAAGCACACTATGCACGTAGGGTGCAGGTAACAAGAGGATAAACGAGTTTATCAGGATACAAATAATCAGAAAATGGAGAAAACCTCAGATTAACAAACACATCGATTGGACCATATTTATAGCTTATTTTTTAATACAACGCATGACATAAAAAATGGGTGATGTAGCAAATCTTACGGCCGTTTCTGCATCCGTTGCCAAACGCTGTCTATAAATAATTGCGAAAATAAAATTCTTCATCTTCATAGGAGATTCGAATTAAAAAATCAAGATCATCCAATATAAGCAACGAGAAGAAGGAATAGGAAAGAAAATATGGCCTAGAAAAGAAGTCAAGAAGCCCAATATACTAAAAGCATATAATCTACCATCTTGGGGCTACAAGGTAAAAGAGAGAACTAGTAACGATCTAGGAAGTACTAAAATTTATTTACGGGTACTTTCAATTTATGGTGGAGGTCAAGATGTTTATGGATACATTTTAACTTATATATATATATATTTGAATAATATATATATTTAAATAATAAGAGTGAAAAATTGAATACTAATTTGATTAATATCAATTCAAAACCAGTAGTCTAGCATATTGAAAAATCTGAAGATTCAGAAAAATTATATTATATACATATAAAAGGGATGACCACTAAGTGGACATCCATTATGCTAGAATAAGACCACCTATGGTCTGACCACTAAGAAAAGATTGTTCTCAAGAAAATTCAGCAAACACCAGAACGTAAGCGAGCAATAATGGATGTCCACTTAGTGGTCATCCCTCTTAAATGTATATATATATAAAATTTCGGGCTTTGTGCGTTGAGTAGAAACGATATGTATGTATGTATGTATGTATGTATGTATGTATGTATGTATGTATGTATGTATGTCCGATAGCGACGAGCAGTGAGAATTAATACTCAATACTGTTGGATAAATATACTCTTTATTTGTGAATTAACAATGCTACCAATGATTACATGCGAATAGTTTCGGAAATTTTGAAATATTCCCTTACGGGACTCCAAACCTTTGTTCTGGTTATTAGATACCGAGATGATGTATTGAATATGCAAATGAGTCACCTCCCCTAATCTGTGAATCTAATAACCAAAGCAACGTGTTGAAGTCTCTGCAAATTTTCGAGTAATCTCATGTAGTTTCTTCAAACATGGAGACCCATAACTAGTATTCTTAAGTGGAAGACTTAGATATTGCGGAACTTTTCTAAATGAAACCATTGGTAGCTTTGTTAATCCCCAAATGAAGAATATATACATGTGTGTGCAGGGTTGTTACGCTGAAAAATCTGTTCGATCTACGTAAATGTGCTAAAACAAAATTCCTGTAATCTGCAGTCAGAGATCCTTGATAAACGAACGTTATAGCAAGAAACACATATGAAGACAGAATGAATTGCAGAGGAAGGCTGTAGAAACAGCTACAATGGCCGTACCACAGTATGGCCGCAGCTCATGGGGTGGAACAATAAAAGTGTAAAATTATCTACTCATACACACTCACATATACATCTATCCACATATATATGCCTATACATATAACAGATATAAATATGGCGTGGGCGTGTGATATGAATTTCGCTTCTCAATCATATGGTTCCGGGTTCATTCCCACTTCGTGGCATCTTGGGCAATTGTCTTCTACTAGAACCTCGGGCCGACCAAAGCCCTGTGAGTGGATTTGGTAGACGGAAACTGAAAAGAAGCTCGTCGTGTATATATACGTGTGTGTGTGTCTGTGTGTCTGTGTTTGTATTCCTACCATCTCTTGACAACCGGTGTTGGTATGTTTACTTCCCCATAACGTAATGGTTCGGCAAAAATTGACTGATAGAATAAGTGCTACGCTTACAAAGAATAAGTCCTGAGGTCGAATTGTTCGACTAAAGTTGGTGCTCCAGCATGGCCGCACTCAAATTACTGAAACAAGTACAAGAATATATATATATATATATATATATATATATATATATATATATATATAGCTGGATAGATATATACACACACATACATGTATTCATGCATTAACATATACGTTTATAAGCACATACACAGATACATTTTCTGTTGTCAGCTTAATTTAAAATACACAGTGTAGTATAAAACTGAACTGAAACACAGAAAGAGAGAAAGGAAGAGGTGGAGA
The DNA here is from genome assembly GCF_046866305.1 of Octopus bimaculoides. NCBI lineage: Eukaryota > Metazoa > Mollusca > Cephalopoda > Octopoda > Octopodidae > Octopus > Octopus bimaculoides. The sequence continues at coordinate 9,467,403 of NC_142937.1, read as the reverse complement.
AAGAGAGACGTTAGAAGAGCGTGGAGGTAAAGAGAGAGAAATAGATGTTAAATCAGAAGGAATACTAGAAACAAAAGCTGAAAAAGGTTGAGGAAGCGACTGAATGCTATAGACAATAGATTGAATTCAAAAAGCTAGTAGAAGAATTGAGCAAGCTTACATCTGTGTAGAATATAAACTGCAATGATTTTAAAATTCTTGAAAAGAAAATAGAAAAAGATATGCATTTCAAACAGGCGAATTTTTATTCAAGCGCAATATATTGAATTATCGGTAAGAAATTATGCGTAAAAATTAATTTAATAACGAAGAATAAGTGAAAATGTTTGTTATTAAAATAGTGTACTTATTTATTGAAGAAATTAGAATTCCAAACGAAAAACATCTAACTTTTCAAGAATATTTCTCCATTTCGTTTATTCCAATTTCTCTTGTCCTGACAATTATATTTTAGTTTTGGTTTAAGTTTAGTTGTTTTAAAGGAAAATAAATGTTTCATGCAAATTTTTATTAATTCTTTAAACTTGCCAATATGGAATTGAATTAAAAGTAATTTTATTGCTATTACAGCTTTATATAGTAGTAGTAGTAGTAGTAGTAGTAGTAGTAGTAGTAGTAGTAGTAGTAGTAGTTCTTTTTCCTCTTTTGTTATTGCTTTAGTTTGGCCTGTTGAAGACAAGCCGGAATGGTTGAATAATTAGATTGACGTGCAATACGCCTTGTGGTTTTCGTTTCGTTCCGTTATGTTCTGATTTCCCATGGATGTCGTCAAACGATGAAGAGTGGCAGACCCCCTAGAGTATCGGATAGAAATACTTTGGGGAATGTAACTGAAATCCTTTACATTCTGATTTCAAATTCTGTCGATGCCGGCTTTGCATCTGCTTTTTCCGGAATCGATTAAAATAAAGTACAAATCAAGAAGAAAAGAGACAGAAGTTTTGTTACAAACTTTTAAAATTATATGCAGGTAAGTAGCATGCTTACCAACCACATGGTTCCGGGCTCAGTCCCACTGCCTGGCACCTTGGGCAAGTGTCTTCTACTATAGCCTCAGGCCGACCAAAGCTTTGTGAGTGGATTTCGTAGACGGAAACTGAAAGAAGCCCGTCGTATATATATATATATACATACATGTGTGTGTGTGTGTGTGTGTGTGTGTGTGTGTGTGTGTGTGTGTGTGTATGTTTGTGTGTCTGTGTTTGTCTCCCAACATCGCTTGACAACCGATGCTGCTGTGTTTACGTCCTCGTAACCTAGCGGTTCAGCAAAACAGACCGACGGAGTAAGTACTAGGATTACAAAGAATAAGTCCTGGGGTGGATTTGCTCGACTAAAGACGGTGCTCCATTATGGCCACAGCCAAATGGCTGAAACAAATAAAAAATAAAAGAATAGAATACAGATTACATTTTCTCATCCAAGTGGTTACCACACAAGACTAAACATAGCAATGACAAAAGAATAATAAAGCACGTAAACAATACCAAATATCTCAAAAATGCTTACAGGTGCAATGAGTTGCACTCACAACACAATCTAGACAAGGTTGCAGAGTGTCCTAATTCAACCTAATCAGTAATCTTTCATGTTTTATTGCCTTAAATAATATCTTGTTCTAATTATTTTAAGTTTTATTGTACACTTCTATTTATTTTAATGCAAATTTATATATATATATAGTTGGAATTTACAAAAAACAAAAGACGATGACAGGTGTGTAAACAGCAAACAGGTGTATTAGTTTAACGCTCGGGAAGGTGAGAAAGTCTTTTACGTTTCGAGCCTACGCTCTTCAACGGGAAGGAACACGGTATAATAAACATAGAGAGAATAAAAAGAGTTTTAGTGGCTAGCGGTCGATACACACTTACACACACACACACACACACACATACACACACACACACACACACACACACACACACACACATATATATATATATATATATATATACACGTCTCTGTGTATGTATCTCTATATATATTTATGTACATGCACACACAAAAAAGAACGAACCATATATATCATCACCACAGTCAGGTCTTGGAACTCAATTTTCTGTGGCTGTTTGAATTGATTGAGTGTCTTTAAACTCCTCCTACCAGTATAACGTTTAGAAATGACTTCATGCTTAATAATTGCACCCATGGCTAGACAGAATCTAAATGGAAGAATGAATAGAATAGTTAAACCAGCTTCGCCATTGATTCAACACGAGTTCAATTCTTCTGCGTATGTTTTGTTGCTTTTCTCAGGCACTTTATTCCATATAACTTTAATTCCCTTTTTCCTGTCTGGAAAAATATTTTGAGACTGAGCACAGACATACATGTATACGTACATGTACATATATATATATTCATACACACTTCTGACTACCTTGTATCAGGCAGTTGACTCTATTTATCGCACGACTGCGCGGAATAAATCCATGTTTATTATTTTTATCATTATTTGGTGTGTATACATGAGTGTACCTCGATTTGCATCTATATCTATGTGTGGATGAGTGTGCGTATGTATATGTACATATATATATATATATATATATATATATATATATATATATATATATATATATATATATATATATATATATATATATATATATGTATGTATATGTATATATATAACTCTACATATATATATACACATATATATATATTGTATGTATATATATACATACAAACACACACATGCATACATGCACATATATATATATATATATGAGCAAGAGTATGTGTGTAAATGCAGTTAGCTGTTTCTTATGCAATAAGCCAAAGCTTTTAGTTTTTCATATAACCTCAAAAAAATCTACAACATATTTATGCTTCTTTCTATCAGCTTTCACATTGCCTTCCATCAGCTTTCAATTACGACAAATAATTCCCCTCCACCACCAAAAAAAAATCAGATTTCTGTATTTCATATATAAAGAAAATGTGCATTAAGTTTGATGTCGACTTATTTTTTGCTATCACCTATAGAGAGAATAATTATTTCTCGTCTTTAGAATAAATCAAATGGTAATCTACATATCACTTCACTTACTATCTATTCATTCCTACCCCTGCACAAATTTCGTACCCGAAAGCAAATAAATGTGTTTGAAAAATAGCAGCTTTCTCCATTGAATCTTTGGTTGAAAGCAACATACTTATCATGTTATGGTGAGTCATGGAAGATAAAATATTACGGAGTCCACTTCAGATAACATGCTTGTCATTTGTAAAAAGTACTTTTATGTCGCATATCTCGTAGAAATGTATGAATGCTTCAATATTCATAGATTTAGTAATACACTTTGATTTTAGCTAAAAGGCCCACACCTCAGGTCTTGTGCCATAGTGGAGAATCAAATCATAAGATGAAATACTGTGTTCTTTCCGTAGAAATAACATATTATTGGACATATCTCGATCTGCTTCGTAAAGTGGGGGAAATGTAGAGGCGAATAAGTTAGAGAAAAATGAATGAGCAGATGGTGTCGGAGTAGGTTTTATTATTTAGAATAGAAACTACACTGGACAGATCATCATCAATCAGGATAATATGGAAGATCACAGAAAGGTGCTAATGTCCTATTATTTGAAGAACAGTTACAGTGAAATGTGCTTGGCACATAAATATACCAGACAAATATATAAATAATAAGCAAATGATATCGTCAAGTATAAATTTAAGTGCGATCACTATAGAGTGGAAGTAAACTCTCGGTGAACTGGCATATGTGCGTTTCTCGTTTGACTGAAACATGTCTTCAATGTTTTTATAGTCACGAATAACCAGTGGAGAAAATGGTCCATTATGCAGTGGATATGCATGCACATGGGCCGATACACTTGAGTAATGTTTTTCTTTTCAAATTCATAGATATACACAACAACAAATATAATAATAATAATAATAATAATAATAATAATAATAATAATAATAATAATAATAATAATAATAATAATAATAATAATAATCCTCATTCTCATTACATTTATTTCACTAGCTTTATTTTGGGGGTTGCATATTTCACAACTGAGCACAATTCTGAGTGCCTTGGTACTTGAACAGTTTTGCTTTTGTAATTCACTGTCGTATAGAAAGCACACCACGTGATATATGTGCAGTGCCGAGTAATGTCTTTTTTTCTGGATAGTGTGCAAATGGGAGAGAAAGAAATTGTATATGCTTGTGCAACTCCTTGGGTTTTGAATATATTTTTGCTTGCATCACTTTTATTATCATTCCGAGGGCATCTTTTCGGATTTCTGCTTACGTGTTTATACTTTCTAAATTTGTTTCATACTCGCACACACACTCACTCACACACATGTATGTATGTGTGTATATATATATATATATATATATATATATATATATATATATATATATATATATATATATATATGAGTGAACAAACGAGAGAAAGTAGTACTCAAAACATCTGTTAGAAGCTATATATATATTTTTTAATAAAATTCTGACTCACTTCCGCATTACTTGATGCTTCTAGAACACTAGAGCAGATGTTCCTAGCATTCGTTGAGTTATATTTCATCTCTCTCGAAGTGTCAAAATTGTATGACAAAATTTTTTATGATTAGTTCAAACCCTCTAAAATAGATGAAGAAATTCGAGGATTGCTTTAACACAATGGTAAAATATCTCATGTTTTCAGAAAATGTGGGTTCGAGTCCGTCGAGCAGACTTCGGCTTTTTCATCTAAGGGATTTTGTAACTGATATTTATACGCTATTACATATAATTTTGTCTGCTTCATTTTCCGTCGTTACAGACGATTCCTTTCACTCCTTACAAAGCTTCTAAATTCAGAACTATTCCGTTCAGGAGTTTCTTTAACCTAATATTTACAAGCTGTTCTTTATAGCTTTGCCTATATCGAATTTCACTCTTAAAACGATTCATATACACATATACATCTTCTTCTTCTTGCGGAGTATAAGCCACTTATAATTGAATTCCATGTCACATAATTTTTTCGCTTCGGTACTTATACTCTGTCATGAATGTCCCCCTTTCTCTAGTTCCTTCTGTGTTGATCTACGCCACGAGTTCTTAGGCTTACCCTTCTTTCTATAGCCATCCGGATTCCACTGTAAAGCACTTTTCGCTACATTTGGTGTGTATATATATATATATATATATATATATATATATATATATATATATATATATATATATATTGTGTCTGTGTGCGTGGCATAAAAATATAAAAACTCAAAGACGAGGTGGACGATCAACAAACAAGGTGTATTGGCTTGACACTCGGGAAAAATATGTCTTTCACATTTCGAGCCTACTCTCATCTTCAGAAATGAATGAGAAGAGACAGACGAGGAGGGATAGATATGTGTATGTGTGCGCGTGCGTGTGTGTGTTTGTGTATGTACTTAGCTAGAAGAAGATGAACAGTAACCGTGATCGAGATTGGTGAGAAGACGAGAACTAGTTACTCCTAGATTTGCGAATTCACTTAAATGCATTCAATAGGGTGAACTCTGCTAACGAATCACAAGGACTACTCAGTGATGTTAAACTGGGTGACGCTTTGCTGTGTTATCGTACATGAACCTCCACATTTCCGAGACAAGCTTGTTAACCACACAGCAATAAGGTATTGTCGTTCATTGTACAACATAGATTGATCAACAGTATTATTGTTTTTAGCTCGAACAGCTTAACAATAATGAGTGGACGATTTACTTTAATCTACTTCTTTGTGAAAATCTCGTACTATGATGCTTTGTCTTTCCACGACACAAATACACACTACAGACATATTGTGCTCCGTATTTGCGAAATGTTTTGTTTTTCTTATGCACATTCCATAATCTTGGATTAGTTTCCTGTGTATATTATTTTCTAATTCTGCTGTGTATGTTTCTATACTTCCGTTTGGCTATGAATGGGGAGCAAGAAGCTATGACTACTTCACTATCATCATCTCCATAATCATCGTTATTATTACCATCAGTGCTTATGATGATGATGATGATGATGATGATGATGATGATGATGATGATGATGATGAGAAGATGGAGGAGCAGAAGGATGAAGGAGAGGAATGGTAATCTTATAAGTAATATTTCTCGTCCTACAATAAATGCTAATATTTGATGCAAGTCACATTCAGCTAGAACAATAAAACTAGTCAATTGTTTGTTTATTTGTTTGTTGTTGTTCTTGTGCTTCTCTTTGACTTTGTCCTTCCATTCTGTCTTCGACGTATCACATGATTTTGTTTGAAAGAGAAATCAGAATATAGAATCAACTGAAACTCCACCTTAATCATTCATTATTTATGAATATTTTATCATTTAAGAAAGACGTCACAACTGAAACATGTTTTAGATATTTAAATGTTTCAGTTTTATTTTTTGTCTCTTATTATTTATCTAATTTAACCAATATTTATTTAAATTTATGAAAAGGAAACCTATCTAATCAAGATAACATAGTTGCTGATTACGGAAATTGTATTACTGTTGTAAACATCGCTTATTATTATTATTATTATTATTATTATTATTATTATTATTATTATTATTATTAGTGTTGTTGTTGTTGTTGTTATTGTTGTTGTTGTTGTTATTGTTGTGACTGCTGCTTCTGATGCTGTTGTTGTTGAATGCTGGAGCGAACGGATGTCAAATGTATAATCGAATTATCATATGAAAAAAGTTCATTTTTAATTAGAGTCTTTCTAACAGAAGGCTTTCGAGTTGTTTAAGGGTCTGCCTCATAGCAGAGATAGAAGAGAAAGGTTTCTTTTCAGACATGATTAACTGTTTGCATATTGTTGATTAATACCTTTTTACTGTATTGATATATGCTGCAAGATGGACGCCCCACTGGTATGAGGAAGAGGTTCTTGTCAAAGTGGCAGTAGTAGTTACCTTAATAACAGAAACAAACGACGCAAAATTATTTTCAAATAAATAAGCAAAACTAAAAAAAAAAACATAAACATTAGAAAACTTAAACTTAAGATGCTAACCTTGGGAAATAGAAGACACGGTAGTATAGTGGTAAGTATACCCGCCTGTTACGCGGAAGATTAGGGTTCGATTTCTTGCAGGGAAAGCAAGTCACTATTCTTAGAGGCGGTGAAAAATGCCAGGGAAAAATGCTTCGCGGCATTTCATCTTTCTTTATGGTCTGAGTTCAAATTCCGCTGAGATCGATCGACCTTTTGAGGTCGATAAAATAAGCATATTTTGTCTCTCGATTCTGCTAACTGATTACTTAAAACAAACTCTCTTTACTCTTTTACTTGTTTTAGTCCTTTGACTGTAGCCATGCTAGAGCACCACCTTTAGTCGAGCAAATCGATCTCAGGACTTATTCTTTGGAAGCCAAGTACTTAATCTATCGGTCTCTTTTGTCGAACCACTAAGTTACAGTGACGTAAACACACTAGCATCGGTTATCAAGTGATGTTTGGGGGGGGGGGGGGCAAACCGACACACAAACATGTACACACACATACATATATATATATACATATATACGACGGGCTTCTTTCAGTTTCCGTCTACCAAATCCACTCACAAGGCTTTGATCGTCCCGAGGCTATAGTAGAAAACACTTGCCCAAGGTGCCACGCAGTGGGACTGAACCCGGAACCATGTGGTTGGTAAGCAAGCTACTTACCACACAGCCACTCCTACGCCTGTTCTAGTAATAATAAAATAATTAATTCTGATTTAAACACAAAGACCAGCAA
>NC_142937.1:9439658-9457158 GCF_046866305.1 Octopus bimaculoides | reverse complement strand
TCAAGTCATTAAATACAGGCTTACGCGTAGGTCCCTGGGAGAGAGAAAGAGAGAGAGAGAGAGAGAGAGAATCAGACAAAGGGAAAAGAGGGAAAGGAAAAAGAAAGGAGAGAGAGTGTGTGTATATGTGCACGCGTTTGAATGTTTTACAACACATAAACCGTGATTAAATAAATACGCTATCAAAGGCTTTCTAGTAATGTGAGGCAGCCAAACAACCTTTTGGAATCGAGCCACTAAATACAGGCACGCACGTAGGGCCCAGAGAGAGAGAGAGAGAGAGACAGCAAGCAGACAGACGAAAGGAAGAGAGATAAGAGAGAAAGAAAGGAAAGTGAGTGTGTGTATACGTATGCATGTGTAAATGTTTCATTTTTTTTTATGTGTTTCCAGAAATTTCTAGACGAAAGAAGTAAATGAAACATATAATAGACATACAGCTTTCTAAAACGATTTGCAAATGGTTTGTTCTATTTTCTAACCACACTCACTATCTCTCAACTTTTTTTTTCTTCCTCCCTAACTTCCTCAATTCATGCAGTGGCAACCCTGAAAACTGACAGTCTATAAATCAACTTTAGTGTTATGTCTCTATATAAGGTCATATACATTCAACTGTATTATTCTCTTTATATTTCCTATAACAGAAAAGAGATTAAAATTGTTTATAACTATCTACAGTGGAATTTGCAACTGACCTAATTTGTATTGACCAACGACCTAATTCCATTTCACATCTCCAATATATGTGTCAGTATGTGTGCACGAGACATGTAGGCGTGCTACTATGTACATGCTGTTGAGTACATTTATACATATGAATATATGTAATTATATGTATATGATCGCACTTTTATCAAACATAATTTTGCTTTTATTATATTTCGGTTTCGAACTTTCATAAAACGAGTTTATAAATACACTTAAACAAGCGCGCTCACACACACATATGCATATATGCACAGCTACGTAAGTAAATGTGGCTTTTATTCTTAAATGTATTTGTGTTTGAGTGTGTACTGATATGTATATTAATTTCTGTGTTTATATGGTGAAATAAAACGTTTTATTTAATTAAGCCTCTTTATCTTTTGAGATCACATCCCACTGTGGTTAGCTTTGCCTTCTGTCCTTCTATGAATCAATAAAGTATGTGCTTTAGTCAAATAATAAAGTTGATATAACCGACTTTACACAGTTCTCTAATTGCGTAGCTTTGCGCCTTCTGGCTCCCACAATGCAAGTCAATCGTTTTGAGAATATTTCATGGTACAAAATAGCTGAAACAATCTGGAGTCATTGCCTTCCGCCTTTAACTAAATTTTCTGACAAGCAGTATAAGTTTTCTTAGAGGAGTTACCAAGCAATATTAAAATTCTATAGCTTGATTGCTTGAAACCTTGTTTTCATATTCTTTGAGTGCTGAAACAGTTGGTGTTAAGTTAGCTATTCCAACACTTTGTTCCTTTCCATTAGTGATATCCTGTGATATCCTGTGATATCCTAATACTTGCGACATGTGGATTTGTTAATCAATGTTGACGTTTAGTATATGACCCCCTAAGACTCTTTAATGTGTCTATGAATTTGTGTGTGTGTGTGTGAGTGAGTGAGTAAATTAGTGAGTGAGTGAGTGCAAGTGAGTGGCCTAGCAGTAAGGTTGTTGCACTCACAACTGCTAGATCGTGGGTTCGATTCTCAGAGCAGGCGAAGTAGCATCATTCGAAGGCTAAAGCATATTGTGGCCAGCGATGTGTAACGAAATCTAATAGTCTGGTGGGTCAGACCAAAGCTTTGTGGGAGGACTTGGTAGTAAATATAAATATATATATATTTATGCGCCCTTTCAAAGCCTAGCCAGGCTCATGGGCCCGGTTTCCCGGTTTCTATGGCGTATATGTTCCCCCCAGCTGGACGGGACGCCAGTCCATCGCGGCGTTACTCAAGAAACAGGAAGAAAGAGTGAGAGAAAGTAGGGGCGAAAGAGTACAACAGGGGTCGCCACCCCCACCCCCTGCCGGAGCCTCATGGAGCTTTAGGTGTTTCCGCTCAATAAACACACGCAACGCCCGATCTGGGAATCGAAACCGCGATCCTCCAACCACGAGCCCGCTGCCCTAACCACTGGGCCATTGCGCCTTCACATTATATATATGTATGCGTGCGTGTGTGTGTCTGTGTCTGTGTGTGTGTGTGTGTGTGTGTGTGTGTGTGTACTATATATGTATGTATGTATCGGTTGTCAAATGATGGCGGAGGGAACAAACACAGACACAAAGACACACGCATAAGTACACACACACATACACACATACATACACACACACACACACACACACACACACACACACACACTATATATATATATATATATATATATATATATATATATATAATCAAAATAAGCAACAGGATATCAAGAAGTGATGCAATACGACCGTTTCAAGCTGCTCCATTTAATTGAACAATGCAATCATTACATCAATTTAAATGCACAAATAAATAGAATTTTAATCTGTAGGGCACATTAATATAATTTTACTCGAATGCTTTAACTGAACAAGAAGATGGAAGAAATCGATGTTGTTGCTATTGAAGCTCAGAATATATTCTTAGCTATGGAGTTGCTTGAAACGGTCGTGCTGCATCACCTCTTCATATCATGTTGCTTTTTTTTATTTTATTGATCTTACTTCGGATAATACCGGACTGTTTGGGTTCTTCAACTTAAGTACCTAATTCAACCGAATCTCAATTATTTCGTATATATATAAATATATATACGACGGGCTTCTCTCAGTTTCCATCTACAAAATCGACTCATAATGCTTTGTTCAGGTGATGCAAACAGGAAAAATAGAACTCAAAATATGAGTATATGTACATTCTTATAAATATTTAGCAGAAGTGTTTATGTACACACACACACACACACACACACACACACAAAGAGAGAGAGAGAGAGAGAGAGAGAGAGAGAAGAGAGAGAGAGAGAGAAAGAGAGAGAGAAAGAGAGAGAGAGGGGGGAAAGAGAGAGAGAGAGAGAGAGAGAGAGAGAGAGAGAGAGAGAGAAAATTTTGAAGCATTTCTAGCCTTGAAAGAAGTACAGGTACGCATTTCGAAGTACATAATGCACATATACAACAAGCATATATACACAGACATGTGAGCACACAGAACAAAAATCACCGAACCACAACTACTAATGCGTACACATGCCTTGCAATTTAAACATACCCTCATAGAAACATCATGGGATACTATATATATATATATATATATATATATATATACGTTCAATTGTTGACCTGGGAGTATAACTGGCTTCTTCTGCCTAACGAATAATTCTATGTAGCGCTCCGTAGATCATGAAATATAAATAGTTTATAACTACTCATGAAAATATTACAAGTTTATTTTCTGAAAACATTTTTCATTGAAAGAAATATAGTAATGAAAGAAATATTAAATTAAAGACTAACTGCAAAGACCAGCTGCACAATTTTACTGCCTGATAACTTCTCCACAGTCATTTAAATTTTTAGTGTGAGATCTGTTTTATTAAATATGTCACCGATACATTTTTTTTATATATTTTCATAAACTTAGATTCACGTATTAAAATTTTTTCATTGTTTTCCTCAATTCTTAAGATAAATATTTTTACTGTCATCATTGACAGTAGACGTGTACTAATACATAAATACTAATAAACATATACATACATACATACATACACACACACTAACACACACAAACACAACACACAAACATATACGTATATATATATATATATATATATATATATATATATATATATATATGTATATATATATATATATATATATATATATATATATATATACATAAATGTGTGTGCATGTATGTGTGTGTATAATATATATATATATATATGTGTGTATATATATGTATATGTCTATATTTTTATATACATACATACACACATACATATACAGATGTTGAAAAAAATGAATTCACACATCGAATGATTATAAAAATCAATGCCTGTTAAAATACATTTCATTTTCAATATTTAATAGAATCTACAAACAGAATTTATATATTTACTTATGCCTTTTTTACTTTTTTATGAACGCCTGTTTTCACACTGATGGCCGTTTCTGTTTCAGGCGCTGTTTATATGAAGCAATAGAACTGCATACAAGAACCATTTCGTTTGATATTTGTACGCATTCCCGTTCAATGGCTGCATAAATTCACTGACTGATGTCAGATTTGTACCTTAAACGTTACATTTAATGTATTCTCATCAAAATAATTCTACTGATGTAGGTTTTTATTAACCTTTCTTGCTTTCTGGAGTTCATCCCTACACGTGGGCTTCCAGAACATTTCTTGTAGAGATTCTACACAGTTCCACCTGCTTCGAACTTATCTCTAATCCAAATGTAGGTAAGTCACGTAAGCAGATAGTTTGAAACTCCCTCCAAACCAACTTTGCACTTCCACTGCGTTTTCAAGCTCACTTTGATCCAAGCTTAATTTGGTCCTCATCATTATGTCTAACGGGTTAAATCTGAAAAGAAAAGAAAATTAATCTGTCATGGTGTGCATACTCTTTTGGAGATATTCTGTTATTTCATTCTTTTACATGTTTCAGTCATTTGACTGCACCACTTTAGTTAAACAAATCGACCCCAGGACTTATTCTTTGTAAGCCTAGTACTTATTATATCGGGCTCTTTTGCCTAACCACTAAGTTACGGAGACATAAACACACCAGCATCCGTTGTAAAGCGAAGGCAGGATGCGGGACAAACACATACACACACACATAAATAAATATATACACACATATACATATATAACATTTTTCTGACATAATTTAAATATATACTTTAACCATGTAACACAAGCCTTCTGTAGTTTTTTCACTCTTATTATCTTTTATACATCCAACCACGTGCTTTCACATACCAACTTTCTCAACCCTATATATATATATATATATATATATATATATATATATATATATATATATATATATATAGAGAGAGAGAGAGAGAGAGAGAGAGAGAGAGAGAGAAAGAGAGAGAGAGAGAGATCTTTCCTTTCCCGAGCGTCTAATAACACTATCTGTATCACGTCCTCACGTTGTTGTTTTTTGTTATTGTTTTTTGTCTTTTTTTGAACTTATATATATATATATATATATATATATATATATATATATATATATATATATATATATACGACGGGCTTCTTTCAGTTTCCGTCTACCAAATCCACTCACAAGGCTTCCGTCGGCCCGAGGCTATAATAGAAGACACTTGCCCAAGCTGCCACGCAGTGGGACTGAACCCAGAACCATGTGATTGGTAAGCAAGCTACTTACCATACAGCCACGCCTGCGCATATATGTGTGTGTGTGTGTGTGTGAGTGTGTTCGCGTGCTGTGTGTGTGTGTCTGTGTGTGTGCGTGGCTCCCACGTGAACATCGACCAAATTTCTTTCTTTCTCTCCGAAGACGTGTTCTTGTTTGTCTCCTGTCCTAGCTTGATTTATGCGTTCGCCACCACAACCTCGTTCAGGCTTAGCAGCACTTCCTGTTTGTTTTCACTGTCCTGTTCGTGTTACCTATTTGGACCCTTCGCAAAATCCCAAATTTTATTTAATTTTCTTTACGGGAGCAACTAATTTATCGAAAGCGTATATTGTTGTTAAATGCTGGAAATACGGGACTAGAAAAACAGCCAACAACTGATAAAGGGTTGTTCTTTATGTTATTTGTTTTGTTTTCCATTTATGTCTTTCGTTGTTCGAAAGAATAGTTCATGTTCTATGTACTCGTGCTTCGTACCTTTTTGTTGTACACGTTTCATGACGTCCTTTGCCCACATATGTATTTTTATATACGTGTAGATGTGCATATATGTATGCATATACGCATATATATATATATATATATATATATATATATATATATATATATATATATATATATATAGATATATTTCTCAAAATACAATGTTGATATACCAAAAAGATTTTCTAACATTTTTCTAACATTTTTCTGACATAATTTAAATATATACTTTAACCATGTAACACAAGCCTTCTGTAGTTTTTTCACTCTTTTATCTTTTATACATCCAACCACGTGCTTTCACATACCAACTTTCTCACCTATATATATATATATATATATATATATTTACATTATTTATATTATCATACATATATTTGTGTGTGTGTGCGTGTGTGTGTGTGTTTGTGTGTGAGAGAGAGAGAGAGAGAGTGTGTGAAGAAATAAACATGCAATACAACGAGAAAAGTATTGAAATTCCTTTTGGAATCCTATAATCAACTGCACTATTATTCATAAACAAATGACATAATTATAAATAGATAGATAGATAGATAGATAGATAGATAGATAGATAGATAGATAGATAGATAGATAGATGGATGCATACATACATACATACATACATACATACATACATGCATACATGAACTCTATATTGCGTGTTCACTTCTTTTTTGCATCTGTAATGTTTTTATTTTATCTTCTATGAAAATGAAGATATTTCCTCCGTCTTGCTGCTTTTCTACGAAATGAGAAGATGCATTGCGGAGCCGTTATTTTAACGAGCTCATCACCCGATCAGACACATCTGCGCCACCAGATGCTCCTGAACCAGTTGTTGAGTGTCCCACCCGTAAGGGATCGATGCTAGATAAATAATAAAATCTCGTATATTCCAATTTCTGTCTTTCATTTACCATATACATAACCACCGTGCTTTACCTGTAAGATATCATTCGTTTTATTATCCAACTATACATTCACTACTTCCAGTATTTCCTCAACAATAGACAAAAATATATATATTAGATTTGGGAAAGGAGCCTTGTGAACAGATTAGAATCGAAACAGAATTAACTCTGTAAACTAGTCACAGAAATGAAATATAAAAGACTTCAGCGTCTGATTTTTTTCTGTTTATTTCCAAGGCTGTTCTTCGAAACAAACAAGAAATTATATAAAAATGTATGTAAGTAGGTACGCATATATGCATATACGTATGGATGTATGTATGTATATACATACGCGTATTTCTATGTATGTATGTATGTATGTATGTATGTATGCATGATTATGTAAATATAGAGAGATTCACAGATATATGCCTCACGTATAATTACACTCGCATACATATATTTGCATATGTGTGTATATATGTATGTATGTATTCCATATATACGCACACACATATACACGAACATCTATCAACACTCGCATCGCACTCCCTCTGTGCCACAAATGCTCCATAAATGTCAATCCGTCTACCTAAAACAAGCATACCTGTTCCTCCCTAAGGATATAACTATTGGTATTAATACTTTCGGTCTTTAGAAGGCGGGACTGCCTCCCTACCATCACCACCTCTGCCATTAAATAAACCACACGCGAAACAGATATTAACAGCAAGTAAAAATACATATATACACACACTCATATACATATATAAACCTGTATCTGTACACCTATGAATATATATATATATATATATATATATATATATATGTGCGTGTGTGTGTGTGTGTGTGTGTGTGTGTGTGTATTATATATATGTATTATATTTATATATATGCATATATGTATATATATATATATATATATATATATATATATATATATATATATATTTATATATACACCTATTATATATATATGAGCATATATGTATATATTTACATATATATATGTATGCATATACATACATATATATATATATATATACATATATATATATATATATATATATATATATATATATATATATATATATATATATATATATATATATATATATATATATATATATATGCACATACACATATATATTTGCATACATAAATGTATATGAATATACATACACGTGTTGAAATGTATGAATGTAAATGTGTGTGCGTGTGTGTGTATGTATGTGTGTATGTAAGCGTGCGTGTGTGTATGTGTGTGTTTGTGAAGATGTATCAACATTTATCACAACAACAACAACATGGAAAATGTTAAGCACTAATCAATAGATACTCCGCATCGAACCGAAGCATTAAGAGATTCCCGAATGTTCTGGAGTAGAATCACGTGCTCTGTTTCGTGAAGAGAGATTTCAATATTGACAATTATATCTTAGGAACAGTCGGGTGAAGAAGTAGATGGGAGAACGGTGTGGAAGTGGTTCAGAAAGGTGATGGGGGGTGTTAGAGGAAGAAGAAAATCTACATAGGGATGTAGAAGACAGAAAAGAGGAGGGGGTGAAGAAGAAGAAGAAAGAGAAAGGAAAGAAAGACAAGGAAGATAGGAAAAATAAGAAGAGAGAAGAGCTAAATGTAGTAGTAGTAGTAGTAGTAGTAGTAGTAGTAGTAGTAGTAGTAGTAGTAGTAGTAGTAGTAGTAGTGGTGATGGTGGTGGTAGTGGTGGTGATGGTAGTAATAGTAGTAGTAGTGGTGGTGGTGGTTGTAGTAGTAGTAGTAGTAGTAGTAGTAGTGGTGGTGGTGGTGGTGTTGGTGGTGATGGTGGTGGTGGTGGTGGGGTGGTAGTAGTAGTAGTAGTAGTGGTGGTGGTGGTGATGGTGGTAGTGGTAGTAGTAGTAGTAGTAGTGGTGGTGGTAGTAGTAGTAGTGGTGGTGGTGGTAGTAGTAGTAGTTGTAGTAGTAGTAGTAGTAGTAGTAGTACGTTGGGAATGGTTATGATGGTAGTGGTCATGCTAGTTGTGGCGGCAGCGGTGGCGGTGGTACTGGTGGTGGTGGTGGTCACCGTCGTCGTCGTTGTCGTGGAATTGACGCAAGTTGTGATATTGTCATGTGAATAGGGATAATAGATAAAGGAGTAAACTGACGAGATGAGACATGATTAAAAACGAAAAGACCATCCTCAGCAATAACAACTGCACATGGCTGCCGGTGTCATCATCATCATCGCACCCCCTTCATCATCCCTATTAATACCGTAATTATCGTCGTTGTCCTCCTCATCGTCATCTCAACCATCATCATCATCATCATTATCACACTCTCCATATTTGTCATCAAAGAAACGACTACGACGCCGGTGATGACGATTATGGTGGCGATTAATCACATTTCCAAATTTTAGCCCAAGGTCAGCAATTTCGTAGGAAGGGTAAGTCAATTACAGTGACCGTAGTATTCAACTAGTACTTCTTCCATCGACCCCGAAAGGGATGAAAGGACATAATACTGGACAAAATGCCGCTAAGCGTTTTGTCCGGCGTGCTAACAATTCTGCCTCCCCTCTGTCTTAATGCTGGCGATTAATAATAAAAAGTACAAAAACAATAGAATTGGCAAAGTGTATTTGGTTATTGTTTTTCATGGCAAGGTTCCAGCAGTTCTCTGATCAAATTACTTTCCCGCCTTATTTTTGCTAGACGCAATTTATGTGAAGCTATATTAAAAACTTTTATAAAGATGGTAATTTATGGTTCGAAGGAGATATGGTCACTATTTCTTGCAAATTGAACGACCACGTACTCTTGCATGTTGCTAGATTTTATGTAAACGATAATACTGAAGGTACGTGAAGGGACACTAAAATAAAGAGGGTTGGTGTAAACCAGGTCCTCAGCTTTTTTTTATCTACAGACCCCTTTTGATCCCTGTTTTACCTAGGTAGATCCTCAGAGCTATTCGATGTTACGAAATCGTGTTATATTCACTAGCGTAGCTAGAGTGTGTGTTGCTCGGGATGGCCCTTCCGTTTGCCGCCCCCAGACCCCCACAAAATACACATATTGCTTACAGCATACCCAAAAGTGCCGCCCAGGACGGACCGCCCTTACGCCCCACTCCAGCTACGCTCGTGGTTATATTTTAATAATTAAGTATTATTAGGAAGTGTATTTAAAAATGTTTAAACAGTTTGTATTGTAGAAATAAAACCAATATATTGTACAGAAATTTTGGCAACAGAATCTTTTGTGGACCCCAAGGGTCATTATGGATCCAGGTTGGGAACCACCGGAGCAAACAAAAGAAAAGTATAAACAAAAGAACCAGAGAGGAATAAAGGGAAATGGGAAAACGAAAGAAGTTAAATGAGAAAGAATAATTAAGTGAAACTAATTAATGTTGTCGATGTTATTATTGTTCCTTTTTCATTTTACTTCCTTCGTTCTTCCATTTTCTAATTGTTTCATTCACGACTGAATCTCCTTCAACGGACCTGAGTGACAAAGGAGCACCGAGACAACAAAACCACTTCCTTTCTTTTGCGGGCCACAAAGGACGTGTGATATCCGATTTCAGACAAATATTCAGTTTTGTCCAAATGTCTGAAGGAATCGGCGGAATGGAGATAGATTTTTTAAAAAAGGCATTGCGATATTTGCTTTTGTCGATTTACGTTTTAAATTCAATCTCGCCGAGATAGATTCTGCTTTTCATAATTCCATAGTTGATAGCTGATAAAATAGTACCAGTCAAATGTTGGGATTGATGTAATCGTCTCTTGTTTATAATCTCGTGCATAAGTTAAAATTCGTCTTATCTCAGCATGACATGCCCTGAAGCAGTTCCCGATTTTGCATGTTTACTAACTTTTTCGTGCAAGATAGAGCTGTTTATTTTATTTATTTATTTTACATTAACAACGAGGTAAATTTAATTTTTACATACATTTAGGGAACAAATTTCAGTTTATATATATATATATATATATATATATATATATATATATATATATATTTCTGATTTCAAATCAGAATTTCATTTCAATATGGCTACTGGAGAGATATTTGCAGATACTAGTAGGAGCCAAATTATTCTTTCGGAGAATGAGGGAAAATCTAAATCTCTTGTGTATTGGGAATATTTACCGATAAAGCAACAATATTTCCGTTAATAACAACGCAGAAAATAACGCTAAAATGAATGAGTAATAAGTATTGTGTGTGGAGAGGGATGGCCTATATAGATATATCCATCAACCCTAAAGCCTATATAGACATAACCATCAACAGGACAGAATATTTAGAACCTCACAGAGAACTTATTATTGACAAAACATTATTAACGATCATAAGTCTAATTTTTCTAGTAATCTTAAACACAAGTTAATAATGGAAATAATAAGCAAGCATGTCTTACATTCACTTACACTTTAACAAAATATATAACGTGAGTCCTTCTGTTGGGGGTTCCAGTTGATCTAATCAAAGGAATAGCCTCTCGTGGAATTAACGTGCAAGTAGCTGAGCACTCCGGAGATACGCCTACCCTTAACGTAGTTCTCAGGGAGATTCAGCGTGACACGGAGAATGACAATTACAATTACAATTACAACTCATTTTTTTTTCCAGTTGATTGGACTGGAGCAACGTGAAATAAAGTGTCTTGCTCAAGCACACTACGTGCCACTAGGTATCAAACTCACTACCTTAAGATCGTGAGACGAATACCCTAACCATGTAGCCACGTACCTTCACAAAAGGGTCTACCAGTATTAGTGACAAGCTTCATTGTAAATTTACCCAATTTGGTCCTACAGAATTTTACCTCCAATAACTCGTACAACATTTCCTAATATTGTTTGCTTTCGCATCATACTAATCAATGAATATGATATCAAAATAAGTATGCATGCAAGAAAATTCATGTTTTTCTTTTTGTTTTTTTAATTCATCCTAGGTCATAAAAAACAGTCATAAAAACAAATTGTTTGATGTCTGCATGTGATAGGACTGAAGTCTGCGAAATTAATGGAATTTATTATTAAAACCCTCCGCATAAAAAATGTATAATGAGAGGATGTCTTTAGGGATATGACAAGCTTTTAGTCGCACACAAGAATGGTCAGGAATTTGATAGATTTAGGAAAATTCCTATAAAAATATTTAAGGGAATAGGTTTAAGAATTAAAGTTAGTACTAATTTTAATGTAAATTTTCTAGATTTCACTTTAAGCTTCATTACAAATAAGTATTGCCCTCAATGAAAAACCCAGTAAAATTCGAATCACCTGAGCAATATTCTACAGCATTTAATTCTTAATACTAATAGACGTATTAAGGTCGACTTTACCTTTCATCCGTTCAGAGGTTGATAGAATAAGTACCAGTTACATACTGTGGTCGATGTAATCAACTAAACCTTTTTCACAAAATTTCAGGCCTTGTCCCTAAAGCAGAAAAGTATATAAATAAACGTATTAAAGTAAAACGGCGAGCTGACTGAATCATTAATACGCCGAGGTAAATGCTTTGCAGCATTTCATCCGTCTTTAGGTTCTGTTCTTATTCCACAGAGGTTGACTTTGCTTTTCATCCTTAAGGAGTTGATAAAGTACCAGTTGAGCAATAAGGTCAATGTAACCGACGTAATCCCTTCCCCGAAATTGCTGGACTTGTGCCAAAATTTGAAATCAATATTAATAAACGTATTTCTTCGTCCTTGAAGTTTTTCAAATATTGCCAAAGGTCTCCTAAATTTAATGTTTTCATTTCCACAAAGAACTATAGATGTATGATCCTTAGAAAAATATACTAATTTAAAGTTAACTGTTCTTGCTGTAAAAATATGACTAACTCAATCAACCATTTCAAATCAAACCCTTTCGAACATCCATAAAACTGTCATTTTCTCTACCTGGAATTCTAATACTCCAATCCAGAATTAATTTATTATACTAAAGTGTAATAGCACTATAGATTGTGTATAAATCTCTGATTAACTGAAAAATATTGCAAGACGCACCTTACTAGCATATTCATGCATTTAAACATCTAGAAAAATTGTCCAAATAATTTTGTTCGTTTCAGAATCTAAATTAGTCACGCTCAAGATAAAATGGTTTATTCTAGATAAAAAAAAACTTTACCATAAAAACACAGACCTCTCCTTTGGAATATACGTTGTAAACTATGTTTCAGTGAGAAGCTTTTCATTTCATGACTCGCACATATAAAATGATTAGTTCGAATAATTAAATTCTCCTCATCACCGTTCTATTACATTTAATTGAAATTTTGTTTTAGTCTATAAATCAAACCCGACCTTTAATTTAAGTTACAACATGTTGATTTAGGTATGAGTTTTCGTCAACCTTTGATGCAACTTACCTTATGGAATTTTAAGAAAATAGGATTCTTCGCTATACCATCTGCATATAACTGATCTCCTCAATAAATTAGTACAATACATTTATACGACGATTGGACTATTAGAAAGACATTTTATACCAAACAAGGAAACACATTCACACATAATAACCCCCACAAACATACGCAAACATATCCAAACACACAAAAATGTATACATAGATAATACACACTTGTGCTTACGTACTAAAACCATTCAGATACACACGCTCTAAAACCCTCCTCTGAATAAGGAACCGCTTAAGTTGCGTCAAAGAGTCGCTTTCTTCAACGTGTCGTTGTAATCCCTTTATCTAGTACTACTTTACGGGCTTAAAATGTGAAGATTAAGTATATAAATAGCTCATTAGAAAAATACCTGAGAGTAAGGAACTGCACTTACATTCTCGCTTTCGTAAGAAATGAGGGCACATTTTCATGATCTACATGTAACTCATCTACATGGTAAAATAGTGTGCGTATTCCATATACAGCTGACGTATGGTAAGTAAGGATGAATTGTGTGCTTTGACTCAGTTATTTCGCAATATCATTTCTTGAGCAGCATGCTCGGATATGACAGTAACGGTCCTGGAATTTAGGTGCTAAATCGGTTAGTAATTCGAATAGAGTGGAAATGGAGCAAGAATATGCATAAAAGATTAGATTAGTAGATGTAGCAATTATGTCCATAGCCAATATATACTTTTGTTCTTGCAGCTAAGTTTCATACGATTGTACACGTACACTTTTGTTTTCTTGTTTTTCAGATAACAAAGGGATTTTGAAAATTAAATTAAGTTGTCCTTTGTTTTATATCTAATTTAAATTATGTGCTGTACATATCAAGTTTGAATAAGATTTTTGTAAGCCCAAAATACATTTTCCCCGTCATCTTTAGCTTCTAGATTGACTCAATATACAAGCTCCTTGGATGGATATTTTTATTTGAGAAAACAATTAACTATATTTCTACAACTACATTCAGAGTGTGGTAACTGTGTAGTAGTTTTCAGGTTTTTATTATAGTCATAAATTTGTACCACCTATACAACTAAAGCTGACCTAAATAGAATTACGTTTTTTTGTTGTTTTGTTTTTGTTTTTTTTTTTGTTTTGTTTTGTTTTTTTTGTTACGTGTGTAACACTGACAATTGTGAAAATATCAAAATTAGGAAGCTGCTTGTTATATTCGTTGACACATTTATAATCCATGGAGGATTATACTATATTATTTTCCTATTTCACTGTTTCTTGGTTTTTGTTGGTGATTGCTCTATATAATTTAGCTTACCATTCAAACCACTTATTTCTGTCGCTCCGTTGTACGTGGAGTGGCTTTCTTAAATATTTCCTAGTCTGCTGAGAGATTAGAACTGATATATTAATATTGTCTGTGAAGTGCCTAATAATCGTGGGTGAATTGTTAGAACCTTCATAAATGCTTGTAGCTTCAGTGTTTTGCTTCCCCAATATGATGTACGTTTATCTGTCTACAGATTCCGTGTTATGTCTTAGAAATTTACTTAGTACGTATTGTGATTTTTGTATTAAACTGTATGTATTAATAAGTTTGAAAGTTTATATCAAGCTATACTGGCGTCTAAAGTGTATTCATCGTCGCTATATGGTCCTATATTGATGAAATTCTATTCTATTTTTCAATGTAAGTAGTACAAACCCAAATTCATACACATATGTATGTATGTATGTATGTATGTATAATTATTTCCCTCTGTAATTTCCGCGCCACCGTAGCTTCTCACAACTTCATCGAAAAATCTCACTTCCGGATTTTTGAGCTAGAATAAATTATCATAAAAGCCTAATGATTTCCTCATACCTATCATTACATTAATACCAGTGTCGACTAGAGTAGTATATATTTTCCTGAATTCCAGAATTTTGACAAACGGCTCTGTTGTACTCTACAATATCGAAATGGATAAATTTACAACGGGGTTGAACTTTGCTAATTTAAAATATTTAACAGTGTTGTAACAACAATTCTCTTTATAGTCAATATAAACGATATTTCAAGCGTCATCAAACTCAGCAAAGTAAGAATATTCACAAGTGACTCCAAACTTAAGAAAATTATCAAGGAAGAAGACCGGACTAAACTCCAACATAATTTATGAGAATTAAGATAGCTCAAAAAATAAAACCACGCCTTTGACAGATCCAGGCCACAGAAAGCTAGAACGTAAATTAAACATTAAGTCAGCAATAATTGATAATGAATAGGACAAGAGTGATAAATCATAGATAACTATAGTTGCCTACGTGCAAATGATTATTTCTAATGAATTGAGCTCAAAGCCGAAGTAAAATTACAAAATTTAGACATTATTAGATAAAATCGTGAATGGATAAATAGAATATCATATAGAAAATATTTAAGGTAATTAATGTAGAGGAGGAGTATTAAACATCCCAGTATGGCGAATCAATCGAGAGAATCAGTTGGTTGAGTAACAGAGAGGTTAATGAGATGATTAATTTCAGAAATGTAATTTGGTTAAAATTTAGAATATATTCTTTGTGAGCAACAGAAGCAGTACTAGTTCATATTAGCGGTCTGTATATCATTCTTAAAGCATATATAGTGCTGAAAGCCTTCTAAACTGAAGTACTAGTTTCGAGAAAGCCTCTCACATAAACGAATAGTATTTAAAAAAAAGAAGCAGACATACATTAGCAGCAGGCGAAATATATGCTACGTATTTTTATACGTTATATGTTGTATAAATATCGGACGATAACAACAACGAAGCGTATCCGTTTTCAGATTATCAGTCCTATACCAAAATGTTTGGCAACTTTTGTGCAAAGGTGCTTAACACAAATGATGTTGAAATATTACGAAATATTTTCAGATGCACAGTTTTGTTCAGCCCGCACGTGTTGATATCCGAACACACACACACATACATATATATATACGTTCATGCGGGGTCTTTGTGTATTTATTTTACAAAGATCTGGATGTGAAAAATTGTGTTAAAACATTGTTATACTTCCTGTGAGTCATTCTGTTAGTATTTGTCTAAAGTGTTTCTCTATTCAGTTTCTTTCTTTTCATTCAAGGCTTTAAGCGACTTGACGCTATGATAGAAGAGATTTTCCCGAAGCGCCGCTCCGGCGCATTCCCCTCAAAAACTGACTGTGAAATAAAAAGTTTAACAGTTAATATCGTTATGCACACAAGCAAATATACACACAAAGATGCAGGAAAATAAACATTAAAAAAATTTATAGGTTAGAAAATTTAAAATATCAATAATATTTGAGTATAGCTATTATTTGCTACATGAATTTCAATTTTCTGAAGTGTTAATATAATTTTATGAAGGTTTTAGAGTGTGCATATCTGAGTGATTTTAATATGTATGCACAGGGGTGTATTATTTATGTATCCTTTTTGTGTGTTTGGGTATGTTTGTATGTGTTTGTAGGGATTTTATATGTGAATGTGTTTCCTTGTTTGTTATAAAATACCTTTCTGATAGTCCAATCATCAATTGCCTTCAGATGTCATATTCCTAGCTAGCCCTGTTTGAACTAAGATCTTTTATCTCAAAGTTTCAATGTTCAGAGATTTATAATATCTTATGCAATATCTAATCTCAAATTTATTCTGTTGCCAAGCAAAATAACTGAATAAATAACTAACTAAATAAATACTTATTTCTTTGAAAAGAAATACAGACATTGTATATTTTATAAGAAATGCTGGTTTGTTATATAAAACACGCAAGGTCACATATTTACATGTGGGGGACAAGACCATGTGACATTTGCGCTTTTCTCAAGGGCATTTCAAAAAGAACAGGAAAGAATGACAAGGAAAGTCTAGTGAAAGGAGGTGAAATGAAGATAGCAGAATGGCTGAGGTCAGAGAAATAGAGAAGATGAAGAAAGAGATGGAAAAATCAATAATTCTTATAACATTTATTTTGTTCCTTGTAAAAATTGAAATCTCACTGTTTTCCATTTTTATTACTTTACACTGACATAAAATTGATGTACACACACACACACACACACACACAAAGCACACACACACGCACAAAGCACACACACACACACACACACAAAGCACACACACACACACACACAAAGCACACACACACACAAAGCACACACACACACAAAGCGCACGAAAATATTATACATAGTATTATGCATGTAAACATGTAAACGCACATATTCACTGAACTTTCCCCTTCGAACTGCCACGGAATTTTCCGATAATGCATATACATATATGAATAACGTTCTATATATATATATATATATGCACGCGTGCGTACATAAACGGGTATAGACACACACGTTGATTCGTTTAGA
>NC_142937.1:9399658-9437158 GCF_046866305.1 Octopus bimaculoides | reverse complement strand
CCAGGGTCAGTTGTGCGACATGCGGCCGAGCGTTGTCATGGAGAAGAATTGGTCCTTTTCTATTGACCAAAGCTGGCTGTTGTCGGAGTTTCTTATGCATTTCATCCATTTGCTGACACTACTTCTCCGCCGTAATGGTTTCGCCTGGATCCAAAAAGCTGTGATGGATGAGACCGGCCGCAGACCACCAAACAGTCACCATGACCTTCTTCTGGTGCAACTTTGGCTTCGGGAAGTGCCATGGAGCTTCGTCGGTGTCCAACCACTGAAGTGAGTGTCACCGTTTCTTGTAAAGAATCCACTTTTAATCACAAGTCACAATCCGGTCGAGAAACAGGTCGTTCTTGTTGCGTAAAAGAAGGGAAGACGACAATTCAAAACGGCATTTTTTTGGTTGTCGTTCAAAGTATTTTTGTTTTCCCAATCTCTTTCAAATGATTGGAAATTGTCGTATACGTTACGTCTAATTCAGAAGCAAGCTCTCGAACAGTTGTGCGTGGATTGGCTTCCACTAAGGCTCTTAGTTGATCGTTTTCAACATCCGATGGCCGACCACTACGCTTATCATCTTCAAGACTCTCGTAACCGTTACGAAATTTCTTGAACCACCATTGTGCTGTGCGTTCATTAGTGGTTCTTGGGCCAAACGCATCGTTGATATCGCGAGCTGTTTCAGCAGCTTTTTGACCTAGCTTGAACTGTAATAAGAAAATTGTGCGAATTTTGCTTTTTGTCCATGTTGTATTCAACGTTCCGGAAAAAGGGCCTAATTATTCAAAAAGAAAAAGAGTAACACGTTTAGATAGAGCGAAAAACGGGCTTTAAAATTATATATAAAGTCAAAGTAGTTTGACGAAAATTAATTTGAAAATACATCATTTAAAACCAAAATTTAAAATTCCGCAAGAACTTTCTTGACAACCTAATAGTTTCAACAAAATAACAGACTAATTTCGATTAAAAGATATCAATTCTGCTATAATTGGAAACTACTGTGTTCTATCGAAATCGAATATCGTCAGTACCTTACTGTTAGTTAACTAATTCACTTCAGTTATAACTTTGTAAATAGTCTCGTTTCTTATTAAATAGATTTGATTTTGTAAATGTATATTTAAAATGGATTTGTTAATCAATGCCAGTGTCCTACCAATGGTAATTTTTTTGCCAACAGTTGACATTTGTTATACTTAAAAAAAGATTCAGTTATGCTCTTTCTTCGGTTCTCATTAATCTTAATCTGATTTGCATTTGTTGTAAATCAAACATTATTTTCAAAACTATATGATTCGCTTCAAGGTTTCAGATTTTTAAACAAGAAACAATTCAAGTTGGAGGTATTTATGGAGTTCTTTCTTAAAAACATTAACAGGTGTTTCTAATTCCGGCACAAAACTAGTAGCTTTGAGGGGAGGGGTTAATCGATTACATTGAACACAGTACTTGACTTATACTTCATTTTATCAATCCTGGACTGACGAAAGCAATGCTAACTTCGGCGAGATTTGAACGCAGAACGTAAAGAACTAGTACAAACACCGCAAGGCATTTTTCTGTGCAGCTTGGCCCCTTCTTTTTCTTCTCTCTCTCTCTCTCTCTCTCTCTCTCTCTCTCTCTCTCTTCAATGACAAGCTTTATAACGTAACACCTTATATTCGATCGATCGTTTATTAGCTTGCAGAGATGGGTTTAAATCATCCCACGTGCCTCGAGAAGGAAATTGACAACCACTCTAGTGTATTCTTGCTTGAAGGTGGAGGAATTCAGAGGTCAATAACTAAACTGGTTCTTCGACAATAGTCCGTCCATTTCATTTGACGTTTACGCTAGCAAATTGATGAACAACAAAATATTTCCCTGAAAAATTATCTGCTCAGAGACCGTGCGTACCGGATTAACATTTCTTGTATTTTCATCATACAATCTTCCTAGGATAAGCAAAATAGTAATTCCCTCAAGGTTTATAAGTGATGCTGATTCTTATGGGTTACTCTTGTCTTTTTCTTATTGGCTGCTGCCGCTGCTGCTTTTGCTGTCCTTGTTAGTAATTTTTGTTGCTGTTTATTTTATATTTTGTTTTGTTGTAAGTTTGTTGTTCTTACTGAGTTTTTTTTTTTCTCTCTTCACTTAACTTCAAAACAGTAAAAATAAATAACCTTCCTCTTGTATATTCTGAATGGCTATAAAATTTATTTCGGTTCTTCCTGAAATAGCATGAAAGCATTATTTCTTTCTTTCTTTCTTTTTTCAAAAGAACAAAAAGTGCATATACTGCTTGGAATTGGAGACTGCATCACTATCGCTTGTGCAGTGGGTTTTAATTTAATTATATTGGAAAATCTTCAAAAGCAATGTTCCGTAAATGCGTTTCTAAGACATTGATTATATCCAGAACATTTTCGTAAAGAATAAGGAATTCTCTTTAATATGCTACTTTAAACAAGAAAATTATTTTCTTGGTTCAAGGAATCTTTAATTTTTTATTTTTATTTTGTTTCTTTTTTTTTTTTACAAAATCCATCAATAAAAGTTTGTCAAACTTACTCCAGCCTAAATACAACCCTACCCGCTTTACTGATTTAAATATGGCAAAATCCTTCCCAACCTTGCTAAAACTAATGTATTTTTTCAAACTGAACCACCTCAGGTTATTTATAATCAATGACAGAAAAACTTCTCAAGTATGATTTCTGCCTCAAGAGCTTATAGTTAAGTGTAAGTGTAAGATAATGTTAAATCAATCGAAATTGCACTCGTTAAGAGAATTAAAAAATCCTTATCAAGAGCTCCGAAACCTAAACGGATTTTTAAAAAAAATACGAAATGAAGATACCCAGTGGATATGTTTAGTTTTTAATTAAGTAAACTTTTTTGAGTTCTCTTCTCACTCCAAACACAATTTCGACTGATTAAAATTTTATTTTGATTCACTAATAAGGTTAGCTCTTACTTGTTTAGTACGATGTCAAAACAGGTTCCAATTCATTATGCAAATCACAAACTTGTGATCTTTCAGGAAATAAATTTGAAACTGTTAATTACTCGACATAATCGTTATTTGCTAACTATAATTAAGCTATAATCTAAATTATTCACTGATCTGCAGTTCAATAGTTGAATACTATTCGCCTGTTGGAGGATGACACATATTTAATGTTCCTGGTGATGTTGTTAATGCTTGAGTAAACAAACTTATGATTAAAGGCATTCCAGCCGTGACCATTCCTATTTTCATGAATCCATCTTTAAGACTGTGAATTGTAATTTGGCTGCTATATCTGTTGTGTCGACGCCCCCAGGCGAAGAGGTAGGATCTCCCAAGACATATAAATAGAAGTAGTCTGGCCGTGGTAGGAGTGTTGAGTAGCAGTCGAGTAGCAGTTGTGTAGCGGTTGAGTAGCGATCATCCGAAGGTGCTAGATAACAGTAGCTTGAGACATAACAATCTGATAGATCGAGCGACTACTTAGATCTGTTGTTCCTTTTGTCTCCATCTGGGAAGTTTTGTGCGATATCTCAAGAGAGCATGGCACAGTGCATTCCTCTACACAGAATTTACTATGGAATGATTCATATACGTGGCACATAAGCAAAGTATAATGAGTCGTTAGAGCATCGAATACAAATGTTTGTGGTATTCGCTCTTAATCTCTATGCCAAGAGTGGATTTAAATCCCATCGAAATCAACTTTGATTTTCATCCTTCGGTGCCGATGAATACTGTACCTTACTACAGAGATAGGTGCAACCATATTTAGGCGCCCAAAACATGTTGAATACCAGGACGGCATTCTTAAGATTCTTTCAAGTATTGGGAGGCCAAAACAGAGCAAAATAGAATATTAATTAATTCTAACTATGAAGTTATTTCTAGTTTCATTTTCACTTTCTTAAGGTTGAAATCATTGGATATAAAGATTCCATTAAAATACCAGCAAATAACGATTTTGCCATAATTCTTTTCCTTTTCGATATCATTAAGGATATTTTAAAATTTCGTCTCGGGTGAATCTGGATGACGAGGACTAATCAAATTTACGATGACAAACGTATTTTGGAAAGTCCGAAACTCGGGTCCTAGATTATCCACTCTAGGTAGTCCATTTTCCGATGTTCTTCCTAGAAGTAAGACGAACATTTTTAAAGTTCACTGCCTCCATATATCTTTGCCAGTATACATTTCAGTGAAGCTTTACATAGCGTCGAATCGTTATCGACTATTTTTTGCAGCAAACATTGGTGCCTTGTTGTACCACTATTTCTTATTTATCAAAACTAGGCTGTTTTAAGACAGAGGCCACTACAAGCATTCGATAACATACAAAATTAAAAACAATGCATATTTTTAACTTTATAGGTTTAATTCTAATTTTAGATAACAGCATAAGAAAAGGGGTGCTGAATGTTAGCAAATTTTTAAACATAACAAAGAATTAATATGTTTTGTCAGATAGAATAAATCTAAGCTGAAGTTTCTCCTTTTTGAAAACATCATAAAGATCTTGAAGGCACTTCATTGCCCGTCCTGCACTCTGATTTGTTCTGGGAATTTTCAGTTTTGATGGTTCTCGACTCCAAAAGTTTTTTTACAGAGTTCAATGCTTTTTTTATGAACTTTCAGACTACCACATAACTTCTGGTACTCATGTGAATTGGACATTTGGTCAGTAGACCAAGACTCTGCCCAGCTGTAAGAGGTGAATCGACAAGCATTAAGAAGCAAAACTCTTCTCTGGTAGAAGAATAAATGCTAAAAGAGTTAGTATTGTTCGAGAATTCCACTTTGCCTTACTTAAGTTGGGTATTTTTTGAAACTTTACAGTAGGAAATTTGCCGGTTTCTTCAAAGAAACGATAAACTCTGATCAAATGAAATAGAAATGTCATGTCATCTCGCCATCCTACTGATTCAATAATCTTTTCTTCACCGTTGTTGAAATTAACCTGGAGTTTCTCGTAATTACTTAAAAGCTCAGAGATGAATGTATATTCAGTATTGGGAAATTACTTTTTTTCTCTAAGTTCGTTATCCATTACAACACGAAGAACTCTATCAAGGATATGATGCTGACAACCAATAAATTGCGGTTCTTTGAAACCCTTTTGAGCAAACAGTCTTTGCAACTGAATGACAATGCCATTTCTGTTCCTAATGTTCACACTCGTTATATCAGCGACAATCATCTTTACACAGTTCCATAAATTGTATTCCTCTAAAACAGCTGTTATTCCTTTCACAACAGTATCGGCTTTTCCCTTTGGTAATTGGAGTGCTTCTAACTTAACTTTTCTCTGTTTATTCTTTATAACTAGCACTTGGTATTCTTGGTCATCAATGCGTTTACCATCAAAATGCAATGACCAGTTTTCTAAATGTAGTGTTTTCTTCATTTTCCTTTTTAGTTTCTTTGATAGTTGATCTGTAAATACCAGATTGAGAAGGAGTCTCGACATTGGATTCATCTTGAGATAATAGTCGACAAACTGTTGCTACTTTTAGGGTTGATAGCTTGGTAGATATTACTAACTTGATTGCAGCTCCAGTTTTGCTATACTTCCTCCTTGTTTGTGTGGATTCTTCATCGGATTTTTCGGACTCTTAATATTCACTTTCAGTCTCTGCTTCAGACGTTGAGAATAACACTGGAGTTGCTCTGGTTGAAGTTGGCATTAAGGACACTTTTCTTCTTTGGGGTGGATGGATAGTTTGGAACTGGCTGCTTTTCCAGTTTCATACCCAACCAGTCTCTTGCTTTCAATTTGAAGATAATATAACCTTCTGTTCTCACTGCACAGCCATTCACCGTTTTCTTTTGTGATGTCAAAAATTTCTTTCAATGAATTGTATTTTCCTCGTTTTATACATTTATCATAGGTATTCAGCACATTTTTTTTTTACTTTTGCTTGTGTATATTGAATTGATAAATATGGGAAATTTAATTTCTTTTTCCATAAAAATAAAGTTACTTCTTTCGAAATTTCCTTTCTTCTTTCTTCCCTTCCTTTGAAGAGGTAGCAACAAGGAAGAGGTAGCAACCGACAATTTGAGGTTTCATTGGTATCCTGCAGTTGTTTTCCAAAGAATGCGCTTCTAGAGGAACCGGTCTTCTTTTCCTATGTGAGTATTGAAATTGCACGAGATTCTTCGTCCAAATCTATTTGTTTCTTTGAGTGACACAAGCACTTATGAGACATTTTTTAGATAGTTTCGTTGGATAAGCCTACTATTCTGAAAAACAGTTAATATAGTCAGAGTTTTTAGCGTCACAGAAATAAAAAAGGAGAGGAAGAGGAAATCTCTTAAAGTAGGGCCTAAGTGGTAACAAATTAAAAACTCTATAACTTCTAAACTACTTAAACTTGAAAGCTGAAATTTGAGATATGCTGCTTCTGCATCACGTTACGTCAGCACACCAAGTTTGGTAAAAATATATATATACATGGTTCAGGGTTCAGTCCTACTGCGTGGCACCTTGGGCAACTGTCTTCTACTATGGACTCGGGCCAGTCAAAGCCTTGTGAGTGGATGTGGTAGACGGAAACTGAAAGAAGCCTGTCGTATGTATGCATATATATATATATATCAGTGTGTATCTTTGTGTCTGTGTTTGTCCCCCACCACCGCTTGACAACCGATGTTAGTGTGTTTACGTCTCTGTGGCGTAGTAGTTCGGCCGAAAGAGACCAGTAGGGTAAGTATTGGTGTCGATACATTCGACTAAAATTTTAAGGTGGTGCTGCAGCATGGCCACAGTCAAATGACTGAAACAGGCAAAAGATATATATATATATATATATATATATATATATATATACATTCGGGATAAACCCTTTACATACTTCACATTACATGTATTTTTGACATATATTTTCAAGTATACGTCAACAATAATTTGGTAAGATTTTTATAACCAATCATAATCCTATTTCTAGTCTATTTTCAAATAATTTGCTGAATACCAGTGCCATTTCAAATCTTATGTATACAATAACCTGTTCATTGTTACCGTCACAAATGCCTGAGGATCTAAAAGATGGAACTCAGAGCAACAATTGTGAAGTTTCATCTTCAATTAAATATATCACTCTGCAATTTCTGCGAAGTACTTTTTTCTCATCGTGCATGCACAAGCAGGCATCTACTCTTCTACTAAGACTGATTTACTACTTCAGAATTTTATGAAAACCAAAAAAAGTATGAACAGTACCCGCTGGATTTTTCAACGAAAAATATCACGATCACCTCAGGAAAATATTAAATGAACAGTTACATCCACTGAACCCATGTTGCTAAAACAATAATTTTGAAACACCGCTAAACCACTAAAAAAGATACTGAGTTATCGATTGAAATTAGTTCGGTTTCAAAACTCTAAAGTGTCTCCTCAAAACAAATTATTGGAGTCATTTCAAATGAATATCTTAAATTTAGTTATAAAAGTAATTTTTAAAAAATCCTTAAGCACAAATTGAAAAGTTTCAATGACTCCAAAAATAAATTTCTACATTCAATAAAAAACAAAATCATTAAATGAAATAGATTGTCCCATAATACAAATATTTTTTATCCAATAATATTATAGTTATTTGCAAAAAAAGTAATAAAGTTACATCAGAATTAGAAGCTGAAGAGATCATCACTAATTCAAATATAGAAAAGAGCGTTGAAATCATAGTACACTATACACAATATATCACTTTTAAGAACCATAAAACTAATTTTCCAGCAACCCAATAACTAGATTTCTTAGTCTTATTAAAAGTCAATTAGGAGTCGTTATCAAAACTATTAAGAGACACTAATCGTTAAAATTTTAAAAACTTACTTTTAAATCGTTACGAAATATTCTAATAATGTTAGTAATGATCATCTGTATAAATTAACGGATTTTGATATTATTGATTTCTTTCCCTGTTACAAAACTCCAAAAGCAATAATTTTCCTTTACAGTGAGAAAGACAACTTCAACAGTAACCTCTCCACCAGATTAATAAATCCTACCAAACCAAAATCAAGAAAATTCAGCAAGAAAATTCTACATAATATCATCCTGTAGTCAAATAGCCAATAGCCAATAGTTTTTCCTATTTCCGTACACTCCTAAACAACACTATGTAACCGACGCTATTATAGACTTGTTCCACACCTTAAATCCTAAAGAAGATTATGCATTCACGCATATTGACATCAGTGATCATGACCCTTTAATCGCCGATAAAGAACCTTCTCTAAAATATAACGGTGGATATATATCAGTAAATTTGTGTCAGAGTATATGCGTATATTATGTACGGATATGCATATACACATCTACACATTCATGCTCCTTTCAGACGTCTCCCTGTTTTACTTCCACCATCTCTGATACCTATCTTAATTCTCTCGAATTACCGTCTCTAGCAACCATCCGGCCCTTATTTTGTCCACTTCTGTTTTCTACAAACCCACCAGCTCTCACTCCTACCTTGACTTTTCATTCGCCCACCACACCTACTCCAAACATACCATCCCTATTTTCAGTCCCTCTGTCTCCACCTCTTCTGCAATTGCAACCACGTCTTTGAGAGCCAGGCTGAACACATGACCAGTCTATTCATTCGATATGACTGTCCATTCGCCCTTATCCAAGCTGCCCTTTCCCGTGCCTAGAATCCAATCCGCCGCAACTTCTTTCCTTTCACTTACCCCCCAGCCATCCTACCCTTTCAACGTACCTTCCTTCATTTTGACCTTGCTATATTTCCTGTCCTTTCTTCGTGTGCGCTTGCAACCTATACATCTTCTCATCAACAGTACCGCCTTACTAACACACCGTCTCTCTCTCGGATCCCTTACCTGTTCCCTTCCCGTTATCATATTGGCTCTTTCCTTTCTAACACCAACACTCTCGCTGGACACAACCAGGCAAGCGAAACATGCGGTATTACTTTAGAGCCTTTAATTCATAATTTGTAATTTAAATATTGTGCAAAATAGTTATAATAAATACGTAGTCTCTTACAACTGTTTCTAGAATACATAAGCATGGAGAACGTGTTATTGAGCAAGAATTTCCACGTAAGCTAAGCATCGGAGAGCGAGAATTAAATAAAGAATATCATTAGAGAAGGATATAAGTAGTTACCAGTTCGTTGAATAACTAAAGAATGCCCAAAGTAGATATAATATTAGTTGGTAGTTCCGTGGTCGAAGAATTGATGAAATTCTTGGTGACCAATAACATCCGTTTGCAGTTCCATTGTTGAATTATATAGGAATTCCAAGGTAAAAGATGATAGAAGTTATTAGTTCCATCTTTGAAGAGAAATTAAGGTAGATATGAGTCTTCAGAGAGTGCACGCAATACATGCACATACACGCGCGCGCACACAAACAAACACAAACACAAACACATACAAACGTTCACTCACTCGCACTATCACACATGCTCTTCTCCACTTCGGCAGTATATATGTGTTGAAATTCAGTACGTATGTAAATGTGTGCGCATGTGTATGCTTGTGTGTGTGCGTAAAGTGGAGGTTAACTATAACTCTTTCAAAGCTTGTTCAGTTTGCTAGCAAATAGAATTTGTAGCTATTTATACGTGAAATATTCCATAAAATATATTTGCTAATATTTCTCTACATATAGTTATAAATGTGCCTGTGTTTACTTTAACATATGCACATAGACAGAATTAAATACTTTCATCAATATAGATTCACAGAAGTTTAAAATATTATATGGATATCCGTGTGAATAATTTGTACTACTTGTCACTTCTCTACATACAGATGCGTTTGTATATGCACAAAATGTAAAAATAGATTCCTACGAATTCTTACAATTAAATCAAATGATTTAACATAGCTATTGCATCAAAATAGTCGTCAACGATTTAATTCTTTTGCGAGTAAATCTCGCATAGACACATATAAGAACATAACATTGCATACTTCTCTACACACGCACAAATTATTTCGAGACTGCATTTGCAGCAAAATAGTTTCACAAATTATTAAATGTAGTTAAGTAATTTATATGACCCCATTGACTTTTCTCTGCAAGAAATTACAAACGTACTTCTGAATATTATAGCTAAACAATTGTAGGGAGGCCAGCACGCACACATTCACCATTTTGTTACCATATTTCTTATGAAATGCACCGAGGTTCTTTTGATGCATACGTTATTTATATTTTAATAATGAAGAATTTAAGAAATAACTTTGTTATTAAGCTGGTGTCTGATCCTAAATTAACGTAGAATTTTGATGGAAGGTTATGATTTTGATCACTTTAAACATAAAGTATGTTCCATAGAATTGGGCGCCGCCTCGAGCGAGTTGGTATCAAAAGAGTTGCCTATATGAACATCCTCCCAGTTATAGTTTGCTTTCTTCCACCTTGCCATTTAGATAAATGATATTTAATAAATTATATTCCTCATACACTGTTGTAGAGGCCAACTGCCCAGCGAATTTGAAATTATAATCAAAAGTCCGAGAGAAAGAGAATATTTATGGCGAGTTAATGTGGGACTTACAGCTTTTGTACTCTGACTATGAATTCTCATTTCTACCTGTCATCATAAGTGCATTAGGTTATGTACTGATAACTTTGGACAAAAACCTAGAAATACTCGGTTTCACGAAAAAAGAGCAACAAGAACTAACACAGATTCTCCAACTCCAGTCTATTAGTGACACAATGAAGATTTGTTAGACATTCCAAAAATTCTCCATCTGAGATTCTTCTGTCAATAGAAGCACACGCTTGTGTGCTTGTGCATCGACAGTTCAATCAACACACCAACTCAACCACATGTTTACAAACACCGGGAACTCTCTTAACTAAAAACGTCTGGTCACTTTGTTAGCGACCGGCTTGAACTCTCTCAAGAACTTAAATAAAACTTAAAAGAAAAATCATACACACACACGCATGCATGCACACATACATACATACATACATACATACATACATACATACATACATACATACATATGTGACCGCGTATGCATCG
Source organism: Octopus bimaculoides (assembly GCF_046866305.1). Taxonomy (NCBI): domain Eukaryota; kingdom Metazoa; phylum Mollusca; class Cephalopoda; order Octopoda; family Octopodidae; genus Octopus; species Octopus bimaculoides. The sequence continues at coordinate 9,426,149 of NC_142937.1, read as the reverse complement.
TTGGCGATTTTCTTTCTCCGTCTTCCCTTCTTTGGACTTTTCCTATATTTCTGATGAAGATCTCCGATCGAAACGTTAAATCCTCTTTCTTTTCTTTCCTTTCCTGAGCGTCCAATAACACTGTACTTATTCCACGTTCTCGCGTTTGTTTTTCTTGCTTGTTCATGTTTAAATTGACTACATACATACATACATACATACATACATACATACATACATACATACATACATACATACATACATGGTGACTGATTGTTCATCAAATACTTTGGCGTATGTAATTACTGCTTATACGAAAGTTGAGTCACAGAATACAGGTAAGATTACACATGAACACTTCAACTGAAGTATCTCACATAGCAACATATATATAGATACATAAACAAACTAGCCGTGCAACGCCTCTGATGAAAAATACGCGCATGCTGCACGATTGAAACATGTGGGTATTTTCTACACCAATTTTAGAAATGAAGCAACTTGAAAAGAAAGAAAATCTAAGTCGTGAATAACTTGACAATTAAACCGTAACAAAAATTTGTCGGAACTTTTAAAGAACAGTATATTGTCATTTACTACCGAATATAAATTGAAAGCGAAAAGACAGAGAAATCAAGGTTAAACACATTATTCTCTTCGTCAACATTGAAAGGATGATGAACAAAACAAGATGTTTTCTTTCACAACCTTGCCACCAAGCAGGTGGCCAGCCAAAATTATGTCTAAATGGAAAAAAGAAATAGAAAACGTGTGCGTTTGTGTATGAATATTTCTTGCTGGGATGAAGTCGCTAGTTAATGTGAGGCTGTGTACATTGACTTCAATAAAATTCTTACCCTACAATTAACCTGCATTGAATTATTTTTATTACCAAGTACAAGTTACCAACTGTTATGTGTGTTTAAACGTATATATTTTGTAATAGCAGCTAAGCAATTGAAGCCAACGAGAAGTCTTTTATGAGATTACTCGACAAATAGCAGCCAAATTTCCTTCAAATAATATTCTACCTTCTTTAAAAAAAAAAAAAGAAAAAAGGTAGACCTTGGCTAATGTAGTCCTGGTTTCCTAGAAATATCGAAAAACTGGTATTTTCATGACTGGAATGTTCTTAATCATACATGTTCTCGATTAAGGTTGACCTGGGGCTAAACTAAACGCACCAATAACAACTAAAACAATTGTCATTTGTCTGTAAGCCAGTCTGTTCGTCTTTTACACTTCTCTCTTTCTCTTTCTCTCTCTCACACCTTCTCTCTCATAAACACCCTCTCTCTATAAATATATAGCAATTTTTCACTCTCTCACTATCACACTCCCACTGTCCCCCCCACCTCTCTCTCTCTCTCACTTTCCCACATTCTCTCCTCATCCTTAACCACCAACTACAACACCACGCTGTCTAGTATCCACCTTCAGACGTATTATTAGTACTGTTATCAATTCAACATCGCTGCCAGCGATTCTTTATAATTAACGGCTAGATATATTGATTTTACTTCTCTTTTATTTTATGGCTTTTTCGGTTGTTTTTTTTTTTTTGTTTCTTCATCCGTCTATTTCTTTTTTATGTTTTTATACTTCTTATTTTTTTATTATTTTTGTTGGTTTTATGTTGTACCTCTTCGACAACACAGATCTTTACTCGCTCTATGAGAAACTGGCTTTGAAATTTTGAAAACTGTAGGATTTTCGGTAATTCAGATGGCGACGAATGGGGAATGTGGTGGTGGTGACGGTGCTGTTGTTGTGGTGGTGGTGGTGGTGGTGGAATTTGTTGTCATGGTAGTAGTGACGACTGAGAAATGGTGTTTTAGATGTCCATGCGGTAGCAGTGATATTGGTGATGTTGAAGCGGGGCGAGTGGTAGTAGTGGTAGCAGTAGTAGTAGTGGTGGTGGTGGTGGTAGTAGTAGTAGTAGTAGTGATAGTAGTAGTAGTAGTAGTAGTAGTATTGATGTTTGTTTTGGCAGTGCCTATGTTGGTGACGGTTTCAATACTAGCAGTAATGGTCTTGGGATTATATAGGGAGTGTCCGTGATGGCTATGATGTTGGTGTCGTTGCAGGTGCTTGTTTAGCGCAGGGGTTTTCAAACTTTTTGACTTGCGGACCCCTTTATATTTCAGGCTTTACCGTAGGGACCCCCTTATAAACACTTATGAAATTTATGCATAAATATTTGCTTAATATAACATATATTTTTACATTTATTTATTTAACAGTATTTAACAAATAGTTTTATTGTCAATTAAAAGATTTCGATTAAAAAACATATTTAAAATCAAATTGCCCATAAAAAGTATTTGCTGTCCACGGACCCCCTGTCTTGTCCTTGCGGACCTCCCTGTCTTGTCCTTGCGGACCTCCCTGTGGTCCGCGGACCACAGTTTGAAAACCTCTGGTTTAGCCTATTCAAACCGTGACCACCTTGACTTTTTCCTACGTGCAAGGAACTCAAAACCACATCAACAAATAACTTCTTTCCTAAGACGATGTGATCTGACATGAGGAAAATTTGGCTACGATTCTTTGCAGGTTCAGCGACTTTCCGACGTTGCTTCTAAGATATTGTGTGAGGGTAGTCATGGATGGAAAGGTTGTGATTGTATTTATGGTAGTCGTGATTTTGGTGAATTCTAAAGTGATGATATTTATTGGAGTGAAGGCGCGTTGCTTGGTGATAAAAGTATTCGTCCCACGATCGTAAGATCATGAGTTCGATTCCCGACGGCACGCTCTGTCCATGAGCAAGATACTTAACTTCCCGCTGCTCCAGTCCTTTCAGATGGCAGAAATGAATTGCACTTGTTAATTCAAAAGCTCATTCTTGTCACACCCTGTATCATGCTGAATCTCTCTGAGTAAAGGGTACGCGTATCTGTGGGATGCTCAGCCACTTGCACGTTAATTTCACGGGCAGACCGTTCCGTTGAAAGGATCTACTGAAACACTCATCATCGTAACCAACAGAGTATCAGTTAGAGATAACAGCGGTAATTATGTTATTGGTTGTTGTGATAACAGAAGTTAATTTGGTTGTAATACTAGTTGTATTGATATGAGAGGTAATTCTGCTTATGACATAAATATTAATGGTTGTAGTAATAACAGAAATAAATTTGGTTGTGATACAAGATGAAGTGATAGTAGAGGTAATTCTAGTTGTGAGATTAATGTTTACTGGTTATAGTGATAACAGAGCTGGTTCTAGTTGTGATATATGGTAGTAACATTGATATTGCATGCTGCTGTGATAAAAGAGATGATTCTAACCTGTCACACTAATGTTAATGGTTACAGTAATAACATAAGTATTCTGGTTGCGAGATTAATGTCACAAGTTTAATGTTACATCGTAACACAAGTAATTTTGGTTGTGACATTAAGGCCAGGGGATAGAAATAATAGCTATTATTTCTATCCCCTGGCCTTAATGTCACAACCAAAATTACTTGTGTTACGATGTAACATTAAACTTGTGACATTAATCTCGCAACCAGAATACTTATGTTACTGATGTCATTTTACAATATTTTGGTAACTATTTGCTTTATTCGTCAAGTTGCAACAAACGTAGCCAGGCATTCAAAGTAGAGGCCATCGTGTTGCACTAAAGTCTAAAACCAACTTTCTACTAGTTCTTTGATTCCAGTCCTTGTCCTTCACTGATGCTTCCACCTCCTCTTGGTTGATGATGCAGCACAATGGCACACATCCACACCAGCTGTTCGGAGTATAGATTGGCCCCGATGGCTCGACTGTCCATAACAAACTCGTAGTGAATTATCCCCTCATAGTTCCACTGGACACAGAGCATCATCTTGTGTTCGAAAAAAGAAATATGAATAATGTAAATAAGTTACCAAAATATTACAAAACTTTTGACACAACACAACAGTAGTAGTAGTAGTAGTGGTAGTAGTAGTAGTAGTAGTAGTAGTAGTAGTAGTAGTAGTAGTAGTAGTAGTAGTAGTAGTAGTAGTAGTGGCTGTTGCAGTAGCAGCACTAATAACAACAGCTGTATGTAGCACTGTTCTGTTGAAAGTAACAACGTGCTAAATAACGATAGCCATCGCTATCTCACAGCTCTAAAAAAAATATCCATTAACACCAATGCAATAATAAAAACGCAAAAACGAGACGCAAATGTCGAGGAATACCTATATAGAGTATTGCAAAAACTGTTTTTAAATGTTATTACTTTTTACCTTATATAAATTATGTATTACTAACATTAGAACTAACTGCTTTTCGTCCACCACTCAGCACAAATCACATCATCAGACACATTAAACCCCCAAACAAAGCAATTTTATTATTTTATTCAATTAGTTAGCTTCCGTCATTGCCATACGGTCATACTGGGGCAATACCTTCAAAGGTTTTATTCAGTATCATCGACTCCATTATTTTGGTATTTATTTTTATTGATCTCTTAAAGGATGAAAGGTACAGATGACCTCCGCGTTAAGAGAATTCACTTCAACGGAACTCGGACTTTCCTTTTCCATTCCAACACATAAAACAGAAAGGTCACAAATGCTCTCGAGATGAAAAAAGAAGTCATCATCGCAAAAACGATGAACAGCATCTAACAAATAAATAGCCCTCATCTAGAAGTAACTTTAGATATTAGGAGACTAGAGTAATATATATATATATATATATATATATATATATATATATATATATATATATATTACTTGTTTCAGTCATTTGACTGCGGCCATACTGGGGCACCACCTTGAAATTTTAGTCGAATGTGTCGACAGCAGTGCTTATTTTTTTAAGCCTAGTACTTACTCCATCGGTCTCTTTTGCCGCAAATCAAGAGATCTTCCACTACCCAACCTCATTATAGCCAGTTGCTTTATACTACTTCAAAATAATCTTGACAAGTTTTATGACTACACCCATTATCATTCTGTCAATTCGCCCATGCCTTTTCATAACAGACTCTATTCCCTTGTCTTAGATTTGAATATACAAAGATTTGATAAACATGACTAATAAATTAAAACTGAACCAAAATCAGTGACAAGCTATGACCCTAACAAAGTTTTTTTTTCCTGATGTTTTAGAAGCTTCTAAGCCGAAGTGAAAACAGCATGGACTTACCCTCTTAGAGGATTTAAGTAAAATTATACAAATATGTCCGACTGATTAAATAAATTCTATTAATTTATTTATGCACCTGAGGATAGTCCTGAATTTAAATTGATGTAATAATTGCATTGATCAATAAAATGGAGTCGCTTGAAACGGTCGTACTGCATCGCCTCTGGATATCCTGTTGCTTATGCTTATTTTGATATATGTATGTATGTATGTATGTATGTATATATGTATGTATGTGCGTATGTATGTATTTTACGACAGGTTTCTTTTAGTTTCTGCCTACTAAATCCACTCACAAAGTTTTGGTCGGTCCGAGGCTATCATAGAAGACACTTAGTCAAGAAGCCACACAGCTGGACTGAACTCGGAAGTGTTTGAGAAGCAAACTTATCACCACATGGTCACGCTACAAGCGTACGAAAAGTAGGCTAAAACGAAAAAAATGATATAATGAAAATACGTGCAATAGAAATTAAAAACAAGAAACATTCGAATTATGAACTTGGAAAACATAACTCCCCAAAAATAGATTTAGTTCAAGTAAAACAAACGAAAGAAATAACAGCAAAATCAAACTCCAGCATATCAGCAGAAAATTGGTTACCGTCAGGAACAAGAGTCATGTCACGAGGGTTGTTATGTTGTCTGATCTGAGGTGATTGATTGAAGTGATGAATGAAAATATGTTACACGGGTTGTGTGAAGAAATAACTAGCAACACTCACAAACAATTAACAGGAGATTTTATTGCACATAAAGTTTAACTGTGTTGGTCTTTTATAAATAACAACAATAATTACATCCTGGGTGAAATATAGTGCTACAAGTTTAAATGGAAACATTTTGTGCTATGTTCGAGGCGAGAATGGAAACACATCGCGCAGCTACCTCAACATTCTGCATGTCAAGAGACGAGACGTGTGAACGAGTCGCCCGCTCTCAGTTATCAGCGAAGAGTGTTAGTGCCAAACGTGGCTTTTTATAGGGCATAAGCAAAAGATTCTAGAAGATTGACTTACGCGATGGGTCGACGCTGCTTCGTTGCTTAGAAAACTCCCCACGTAAAATTATTGTCGTTCGGTCGTAATGTATGACCGATTACCTAGCGGTTCGCTTTCCAATCACTGCTACAGCCACAAAGGAAAGCGTGTCCTTCGTGAAAACATGTATAAGAACTTGAAAAAAATGACAAAAAATATAATATAACATTTTGTTGTTGCTGTTGTTTTCTTGTACGTACAGATTTTGTTATTCATATTTTTCTCTCTTTTTCGTTAAAATTGTTTTGTGTCAAGGCTTTTTCTGTTACTGTCGTATTCGTCGTCGTCTTCAATCTCAGGTGCTGGCTGATAGTTTTGATTTTGTGCATGCGGATCAGTTTGTTTTTTGTTGTTAATATTGCTGTGGAGTTTGTGAGTTTGGGTAAGTGGCTGATATGCGAGCTCTTTAACGTCCAGTTAACCTTCCTTTTTTTTTTTTTTTTTGTAGCAGGCCAGCAGTCGCTTGTCACCTTTGTTTTCTCTTTCACGATGACATTTAACTATTATCCAGTTTTTTGTTTGTCCACGGTGGACATATTCTATCAGATGGGCAACCATGTTTTAATTTGTCTGTTCTACAAATCTATCTGTGCGACTTAGCTAGTCTCCCTCGTATTTTCATCTGCACTTTCTAGGGAAACCTGGTCAAACTTACTTGCAGCACCAGCAAAAGAGCCACATATTGTCGTGTCATTGCCCGTATCGATGTTTTTTGTTGTAGTGAGCCATTAGTCTGTTCCGGTTCCTTTATTGAGCTGATCTACGTTCAAAAGCATACTAGCTGTGACCATACCATTGAGGAATAACAGAGTCTGAATTGTTTAACGTGTACTTTCTTCGTTTTTAAGACAATAATGTTCAGTCTAGGAAATTGGCTGTTATTTCTAGAAAGTTGAGTAAATACGTAGAAGCTCTCTTACTATCATTCTCAAGACAACGAGCTGATAGAATCATTAGTGCGTCGGACAAAATACTTTGTAGCGTATCTCCCCATTTTTACGCGATGAATTCAATTTTTTTGCTATTCTATTGTATTTTCCACACGTTAGTATACTGGAATGGTTCAAAATTCCGCTGCCGAAATCCCGCATATCAATCAAAATGTTCGCTGTGTTGAATTTTTTCTAATATAAGAATTGGGTATTTGTTGTCAGTGAACCGTCATTCGTTTTCTATGGAACATATATGTTTGGTCAGTTCAATTATCACTGAATCCACAGCATATTATGACATGAATCAATTTTTCAGATAAGCATGTAGAATTATCTTTTATTAAACGGAACTCTGATCCTTCAGATATATTAATTCTAAATCAGCAGTTTACTTTTCAGCATTCTTAACTGTAGAGTTTGATGCAAAGTCGGTACTTAATTGGAATTTTGTTAATAGTTTCTTTAAATGACTGACTTCTTTTGCTTTTCATTACCTTTTAGTCTCCTAAAATTCTTTTCACTTTTGGATCGCATTTTAAAAGTAATAAATGTTGACTAATTATAATAAAGGCTCCAATATTTATGGGATGTGTTAAAATGTAAGTTTAAACATTTATTTCTGCTTTAATTTTCACAGCTTTTAAATCACTGAAGCGAATTGCCTCAGCTATTTCTCTTCCGTTATCTATTAATAACGATATATAACGTCTATCAATCAAAATATCATTTAGTTCCTTTAGTCTTTCATCTGTGTGTTTAGAATAGATACGTTGGTACATAAGTTTTTTTAACCAGATTGAATAGAATATTGATTCTCGTGTGTTTTGTATGGCACGAAGTAAAAAGTAAATATTGCCTCGAGTCTGTTGGTTTATAATATATATCTATCTCGATCCTGTTCATGTTTTTTTAATGCAATGTCTCAAAAGGTAATTTATCCTTGCAGTACTCTACATTAAACTGGATGTTCTTGTTAATATTATGGATAAATAGGCAAATAGACAGATTCAAAACTTGATCGATAGGAGATAGATACATAGATAGATAGACAGACAGACAGAGACAGGCAAACAAAGAGATAGACAGACAGACAGATAAAGAGAGAGAGACAGACAGATAAAGAGAGACAGACAGACAGACAGACAGACAGACAGAGACAGGCAGATAAAGAGATAGATAGACAGACAGACAGACAGAGACAGGCAGATAAAGAGACAGACAGAAAAAAAAGGGATACGTACATGGATATACACATACATACATAGACAAGCAGATAAGTTGATGTAAATGAGTACATGCACGACAGCAAATACATTTATCTACATAGCTTTGCTTATACTCATATTATGTGGTTTTTATAAGTGCTTATATACAGGATCCAGCAGATAAATTGAGACCAAATTTGAAGTAGTTGACTTACTGGGTTTAATATTTCATTTTTTGACAATGATTGCTTTCTTGAAAATGTAACCCTCTTTATTTTTCAGGTAAATAGTAAATTGATTCGACAACAGAAAGTCATGGAACAACAGAATCGTTCCGCCATTGTGGTTTTGGTGCGCGCTGGGCACACTACCAATAAAACTGTTAAGTTGACGAAACTTCCAAATGCAACAGTTTATCGCGTGTACAAACAATTTAAAGAAGAGAGAAAGATTGATGGAAAAGAACACAAGACTCGAAGTGATTCCAAGAGCAATCCAACGTTTCTCGCTGGCCTCAAACGCTCGGCTGACGCCAACCTATCCACATCCATGATAGCTTTTGCTAAGAAACGCAATGTGGTCCTTTCCTCGGTTTCCAGAGCTGTGAACAAGAACCTTGGCATGACTAGCTATGTTCGACGACGCTGTCACCTCCTAACAGCCAAGGTCAAAACAATCAGAGTCGAGAGATGTCCAAAGTTTCTGTCATTCATCTAACATCAAGGTGCAGGAAAAAACTGTCGTGTTTGTGAACAAGAAGCTCAATGTGGACGCGCTGAGATGAATCGCAGAAATTCTCGAGTGATTATATACAGCCCTTCTGGCATCTCCTCTGTGTTTCACACACACACACACGCGTTCAAAGTAATATACAGAAAATAGTAATCGAATACCAAAGATACAGTACAAGACTATTTTATTGAAGCTGGAAATCAACTGTTAATAAGAGTTCCACTCAACCAATCATCAGGAATATTCACAACTGTCTGACGATCAGTAACGTGAAACGCTGAGTAAGCTTGTGAAGACCTTTCTGCTTCCATTCAATACGATTTACAGCTGTGAATATTTCTGATGATCGGTTACGTGAAAGTCTTAGCAACAGTTGATTTTCAGCTTCTATAACACACACACACACACAAACATACATAGATAGATAGATGGATAAACAGACAGGCAGAAAGACAGACATACACAGATACACAAACATGCACGGATGCACGCACGCGCGCAAACACATACATACATACATACGCTCTCGCGCGGAGCAGGAAATGTTTCGTTATGCTATAAGTACGAATACACGAACATCTATACACCGCCTACGCATTAGATAGCCAGGAAACAAGTACATAGATAGTTCTAGTCAGACCACCAAACAAGCACGTGAACAGTGTCTGTTCATTGGAAAGAATTTCAGTTGCTCCCATGTTGAAACTATGAATGAGCTGTGGCTTGAGATTTGTATGTGACAAAACGCGGGATCGAATCCAGTGCTACAACACCATAAAATAAATGTTGGTGCAAGACTATAAATATCGGTCATTGAGTCGAGATTATTACCACCACAGAATTTATTACAGTTTGATACTTATTTTTTGCATTTTCATTTTTGTCGGACCTCAAGCTTCCTTAATGGTATGTCGATTCTGGAGAGTGCACACGTCTTAAGAGTGTCTCCCCTACTCATTTGGATTGATTCCAAGCATTTGTTTATCACCTCTTGAATGGAAGATTAAATTCAGTAAATTAAGAATTTACCTCATATGGCATTTAATACACCTTTTTTCACGTTTATATACATACATACGTATTGAGGTTTGCTTTTATGTTCAGTTATAATAAAAATAATTTTACATTAATTTCATGGCTTACTCTCTACTTCTCTAGAGTACAAATTTATCATTCTTTAACAAGAATAGTATTGACAGCAGTGCTTATTTTTTTAAGCCTAGTACTTACTCCATCGGTCTCTTTTGCCGCAAATCAAGAGATCTTCCACTACCCAACCTCAGCCAGCTATGCCATCATTTGACCGTGATGTATTAAGTTAATCTCGGCTTTATGTAGTCTCTGTTGAGATAATAAAAAAAAAAAATTCTCAGGTGTGTGGGGTTCAGTTGAATGGTAATTAGGTTGTATGGCAGGTTGTGATGATGACGATGTGTTGTGAAGAAATTTTTATTGATTAGATCAGCATTTATGTTATTGTTCAGAATTATTTATATGAGTTGGACTTTATAAACAGGCTTGTATATGTAGGTGTGTCAGCTCCACATTATGAGGCTGTTTTTTAGCGGTTCACAAAAAGGATGCATGTAGGTTATAGGGAGGTTTTTTTTTGTTCTTTTTTTGTTTGTTTTTTTTTTGGTCAGCAGACATATCACTAGTTTTAGTTATTTTTCATTTAAGTGGAGTTAATGCTTCGCTTTGACAATGTGAAGGTCAAATTTCAAACTTTACTTCATACTTATGTATGTATAATAATCGTGATTTGCACTGTGTACAGTGAAATCTGAAACGATGATTTGCAAATTTATTCTTAATGCATTCTAGGAGATTCAAATACAAAATATACTGGCTGCTGTTAATTAAACCACTGGAAAATAGCTTCTCCTTTTCATAACAACAGTGTATTTATAACACATTCAGTTTATGGTCACAACAGATTCTGTGACTTGAAAGTTTTTCAGCTGGAAGTACCCAGACTTTTAATCGAACAAGCCATTAACTTTATTTATAATTTCAGTGAACGAAATTGTTTGCTGATCAGTGCTTATATCTGCCAACTGATAAAGAATTGCTATTTGAAACATTGATTTGCATATTTATTCTTAATGTGTTCTGACAGAATCAAATGCAACATATACAGCAAGGATGTATTATCAAGTAAAATTAACCAGAAGGGCAACATTGAGCTAGAATTAATTTTTCAGGTGCTGACAATGAGTTCAGTGAGTAGAGAAATTAAATTTATAGGGAAGAAACCAAATTCTGCACCAAATCCAGTGCTGTTTCCTTTCAGACAACTTCACAAATAATCACAAAACATATTTAAATCATTTAGCAACAGAAAATAACTCAAAGACAACACATTTTATTGTTTGAATATTTATATACTTTCAATTAGGATTCAATTATAAAATATAAAATGTAAAACAATTTCAAATGAATATAAATCATTATAAATGTGATGTACAAAAAATAAATCAATTTTCATTTTGAATGTGAAATTGAATTTCTGAAACTTCAGCTTAATCTACAATTATTTGTTAAGTAAAATTTTATTAATTTACATGCTTTATCCCTGAATTCAATATACATCCCAGAATATTTATTGCTAGAAAATCAGAAATGCACATGATTAGTTTTTCCTTTTTTCATCCATTTTCCCCACCAATTAGAGCCACTTCATCTTCATCACTACAATATATGAAAGGTCACAAACTTCATAACTTCCCTTTCTATTATCCCTGTTTCACTGTAGATATTATACAAATTATCATCATTAAAGGCTTTGTGTGGATAATTAGTAATACTGATTACTTATGGTGATGTGTTTTGGGAAAAGTTGTCCATGGATTAAGCCTATGCAAATATAGTAACTGGTCCAGATCAGAAGGGAAATGTATACCTTACTTCAACAGGAACAGAACTAGGCTAGATATGAAATGTAGGCCCTTTTTTCAAATTCCTCATTAGATATTTTAGTAATCAGTGCTAAATACATATGATTTATGTATTGGTTACAGCTGTGCATGTATATGTGTGTAGCATTCTGGATACACTCACAACTAACAGGTCAGAATAAAAGAACTAGAAGGATTTATAGAAATAAAGTAACTCTGTACCAAATGGTGTTCACAATGCTATAACTAACAGATGTAGGGCCTCTTCAGATTGTAGTCCCTTATCAGCTGGCCTACAAGCCACTCCTTTTTCTTATCATGCTGAGTTATGATAGTCAAAGATTTCATGAAAGAATTATATAGACCAGTTAAATTAGTCCATTTACAATGAGTGATGATACTGGATGCACAGATTGGTCACATCTTTAAACACATTTGATAATATAATCAACCACAGCTAATGTGGGAGCTAAACAGTAATAACAGCAACTGATGTCGAATGTCCTCAGTTGGTTTTGCTTAGCCAGACCCTGAATAATTAAGGTCTGTTTTCTTTTTGTGCAAATGCAGATCAACACTGAATCAACAAGTATTTATCACTGAGACAGTCTTCAATTAGCCACAGACAGTAAATGTTAATATAGGGAAACAAATCTTTTATTTGAATGTTTTCTAAAGATTCCCTATTGAAATCTAACTAGAGAACACAGTTAAAATTATAACAGAATTATGAATCATAAGCAAGTTCAAAAATTTGGTTTTAAAACATACCATATTTGGTTGCATATAAGACAGTTTCTTTTTTCCAAAAACATGTCCCAAAAAAATCATCCTGGGTGCTGCATGTGAAGTTGAATCACATACATGAAGTTAAATTTTTCTTCCAGAATATGCCCTGCTTAATTTGGGGTGCATCTAATATGACAATCTGCCTTTTATGCCATCAAATATGGTAAATCATTTGAATGGCATAAGTTTAATCAAATAACAGTTTCAAATTTTGGTACAACACCAGCAAGTTTGGGACAGTTTCATTGACTTATTTTATCGACCCTGATAGGATAAAAGGCAAACTTGACTTCAGTAGAATTTGAACTTGGATTATAAAGACAGACGAAATGCTACTAAGCATTTTGCTCAGCATGCTAACAATTCTGTCACCTGAGTTTAGTCAACTGACCACCTGAGTTTAGTCAAATAATGAGAGACACACTGAGGCAGGACCACAAAGTATACAATGTAAAAGAAACAATAAACTTCACCAAAAGTGAAGTGATGAAGAACATTTAAAAGAAATTAGTGAAGCGACCAACAAAGCTATGATTGTGTCTGAAATTTTGTATAAATTTTTTTTTTATGTTGGTTTATGGCTTAAATGTTAATCTATTCATAAGGAACTTAAATGACTTTCACACAATGTAATGAAAGAAATGATTATTAATTGTCTTGAAATAGAGAAAATGAAATGACTATATTTGACACTTCTATTAAACAGTTATAACTCTCAAATGAAATTGATGCTTGTCATATTAAACAAGCTTCATAAATGCCAACAGACATGATTAGTTTATAAATATATAATATCTCTATAATTTATTCATTTATTCAAGGAACAGAATAAATTTCACCTATTGACTTAAGGGACAACTTTTATATAAGTGTGTGTGTGTGTGTGAAAGAGAGAGAGAGAGAGCATGAGTGTATGTGCATCTTATCAGTGTGATTGTATCTTTATCTGTGTGTGTGTGTGTGTGTGTGTGTGTGTGTGTGTGTGTGTGTGTGTGTGTGTGTGTGTAAGCACTGCACTATACAGAATATCAGTATTAGTGTATAGAGTCATGTGAATATACACACACTTATATTTAATTGCATATATACACGTGTATGCATATATTTAAATCAAGAAGCATTCATGCATATACATGCATACATATGTGTATAATTCTTATATGTTTATGTGTATAACTGAAAGTTCCTAGATTTACAAGTGTCCGTGTGTGCATGTATGTATGTGTATACGTGTGTATATATACCAATGTCTACATAACGTATTTAAGAAGTTTATCAAAACTGGCTAGTAAATGCCACTACGACTTTTCAAATTTTAGAAGAAGCACCTTCGTGTCAAATTCTACTCCAAGATTGCTAAGATATCTACAAAATTAAATGACTTCTGGCTCATTTATCATTTATGATGGACGGTTACAATTAAATACATTAAATTTGAAAGCAAGAAAAATAAAATCCTAAATTGATAAAATTTTTTTGAAAAAGTGAGGTGCAGACCTCTTTTTTTTTGTCAACAATGTGAAAAGAAATAAAAGCAAAATCAACAAAATCCTTCTCATCCAGGACTTAAATAACCAGAGATCTCAAGCAACCAACACCAGACAGAAAATATAAGAAAATGTATTGCTAATTAGAGTCAAAATGGTGAGCTGGCAGAATCCTTAGCATCCTAGGCAAAATGCTGAGCAGCATTTTGTCTGTCTTTATATTCTGAGTTCAATCTCCACCAAGGTTAACGTTGTCTTTCATCCTTTTGGGGTCAATAAAGTAAGCACCAGCTGAGCACTGGGGTTAATGTAATTGACTTAACCCCTCTCCTGAGCTTGCTAATCTTGTGCCAAAATTTGAAGCCAATTAGAATGAAGAGAATCTGTGTTAATTTATGTTAATTAATTGATTGTTGTGAGAAAAAAGTTTCCATAGGTGCAGGAGTGGCTGTATGGTAAGAAGCTTGCTTCCCAACCACGTGGCACCTTGGACAAGTGTCTTCTACTATAGCCTCGGGCAAACCAAAGCTTTGTGAGTGGATAACCAATGTTGGTGTGTTTATGTCCCTGTAACTTAGCAGTTCAGCTAAAGAGACCGATAGAATAAGTACAAGGCTTACAAAGAATAAGTCCTGGGGTGGATTTGTTAGACTAAAGGCAGTGCTCTAGCATGGCCACAGTCAAATAACTGAAACAAGTAAAAGAAAAAAAGAATAAAATGTTTCTAAAAGAAAGCATCTACAATATCCAGAATGGAGCATTGTTTCCCAAAGTACAGTATATTATTTTACAGCGATTACAGTTGCTGTATTTTATTAGATTAATATAATTTGCTCTTTATTTAAATTATATTTTCATTTATTCCTGTTTCTCTCATTTCTGCTATATTCAGAATATTAATGATACTAATGATTTCAAATTCTGGCACAAGGCCAGCAATTTCAGGAAAAGTAGTAAGTTAATTACATTAACCCCAGTTCTCAACAGGTACTTATATTATTGACCTCTGGTGGTATTTGAACTCACAACGTAAAGATGGACAAAATGCTGCTAAGCATTTTTCCTGGAGTGGTAACAATAGTGCCAGCTTGATATTCTAATACTGATGTATATACTGATGTATATACTGATGTATATACTGATGTATATACTGATGTATATACTGATGTATATACTGATGTATATACTGATGTATATACTGATGTATATAGAGAATTTTTGAGTAAAGTGTTATGGTAATTTAAAAGGTGATAATCAAATATCTGGAAAATTCAGTTATGCAGCAACCTCCTGGTCCCAGTTGTCCTGGAATAGGAGTTTACTGCATATTAGAATGCTATGAGAAGAATTATCTCTTTGCTCACAGCACATTAACAAAGCATCAGTAGTTATTTCAAGTTCCACTAAGTATATATTGGAACATTATTTAGTTTCTTTTGTATGTGTGTGTGTGTGCATGCATGCATGTGTACGGAGTATGTGTGTATGTAAGTGTCTGTAAGTATGCATGTGTGTGGTGAGGTGGAGTTTTTACCAATTGATTTGTTTCTTGTTAGTAAAACATACAAGTTTCATTAGCAAAATCAGGAAACTGACAGTGAATTTCAATCAACAGTATTTTGCTTACTTGATAATATAATTTAAACTCAAATCTAAATTAATTTTTAAAAAATTGGATTCAAAATTGAAATGGATAAAAAAAATAAATTGATAATGAATTTCAATTCATATATCTGTCTTCTATTTTTTTTTAATTTTCCATTATTAAATATGAAATTATATGATAATATAAATTGTAAATCATTGGTGTTACAACTAGATGTCCCACAACTCTTAACCACATAACTGTGAAGTACAAGCAGAGTCTATTTTTGTCAGGTAAGCAAACCAAAGCAGAGTGTTGTACTCACAAATATTGCACAATGAACTTCAAAGCACACTCTCAGTAGTCCAGCATCTTATCTCCCATAGACTTAGCACCATTGAATCAAATGTCATGCATCTGCTTATCACCTTCTAACATTTCACTTTATAAAAATATTCTTAGTTTTTTTTTTTTTTACCAATTTGAAAATTTTAAACTCTAAAAGATTTAAAACAAAAGCAATTTTTTTTAAATTCAAATATTGTCATCCATATCTCTGAGCAAAGAACATTAGTTATTTGATAAAAATTTGATGTCTCTGCTGTGTGTGTGCATGTGTGTGTGTGTGTGTGTGAGTATGTGTGAGTGAGTGTGAACGTGTGTGTGAGTGTGTGTGTGAGTGTGTGAGTGTGTGAGAGAGTGAGTGTGTGAGTGTGTGTGTGAGTGTGTGAGAGAGTGAGTGTGTGAGTGTGGTTGTATGTATGATGTATGCATATGTTTGTATTATATCATTGGAAAGGGGTTTTTTTGTTTTTGTTTTTAGGTATTTTCATTTTTGAAACCCATGCTACGTCTTTTATAGAAGAAGCAGTAAAACATCCGTGCAAGAAATGGTAGTGCCAGAACACCAAAGTAACCACCATATACAATAAACTGAAAGAAAGAATAGAGATTTCAGTTTTTTGTTGATTAAAAACTATATTTAAAAATAGATAAAAATTATATATATTTTACATTTTTATTCATATATTAAATATAGAGAATAAATATAGAGAATAAATATACATTTAGCTTACTAACTGTATAGACACATAATATCAGTTTTTTCATCTTTCATCAATAGCTATATTTACCAATGGATCACCAGCTTTATTAACTTAAGGTAAAAGAAAAATAATACTCATGGTGTGGGGGCTTCCCTAAATATATTACATGTGATGTCAAGATAAGGAGACACTAATACACACATACATACCCTCACATACATACACACCTACATACATGCTGGATTTCTTTCATTTTCCATCTTCTAAATCTACTCACAAGACTTTGGACAGCCAAGGTTTATAGTGAAACCTTGATATGCATATCAAGGTGATATGCAATGGGACTGAATCCAAAACTATGTGGTTTGGGAAGCAAACATTATGAATAAGACATACACACTGACAGTATATATATGTATATATATATATATATATATATATATATAGTCAATACGGAGAAAATAGTTCACGAGAAATAATTTGCAAAGATATCATTGACTCTATTATTATCTAGTGTAACAATTTAAAAGTGATAATAACAGAATCAACAATATAGATGATTGCAGGTCCCAGAAAGGCATTAAATTGCTGAAGGATTAAAATTAATTAAAGGACATATTATGTATGTCTACCTGCTGGAAATAACAGTCAAAACTTATTTAAATCACCAAAATACACTGATAACTACAGAAATCAACCGTCTGAAAGCAAACGAGCTCAGATCATCTCTCAGTATACATTCAAGTATTTAGACTCACGTGGACCGGTTTCTGGACTGGCATAATAGCCTCACATTCCTCAGCATGCATTACCATGATAGATAAGTATATATATATAACTATAACGATAACGAATTACCTCCCCTTATTCTTCTACTCGTAAATATCATCACACACATGGACAAAAGATTTCTTAATACATATTCAAATAAGTAAGCCATAATATCATGAATAGCGAAAGCGAAACAGGTCGATATATTAAAAATTATATTAAAACTATGTAAAGTGTGTGTATTTTCCCTTTTTTTTAAATTTCTTATATATATTACAACTCACCACGTGGGTATAATCGAAATTCCTCTTTCTCTGTTACTACTACTATTTACCACAGGAGGAACGAAAAATGTCACCAAAACCTACTTCAAACTCACCGGATAAAATTACCAGCGAGGGCATATTAAAAGAATTGAAAGAAATTAACGGTACTATCCGAGAAAAGTGGTCCCGGTGCGCGCACTCGCGCATCCGCGCTAGCTATTCGTGAGTAGCCGATCCTACGACTACCTAGTGCGTGTGCACGCGTATGCAAATTAGTAGATGCGCGCACGCGTGACGCGCATGAGCAAAACGTGTATGCAAGTAAAGACTGAATTATATATAAAATATAAATGGGCTTTTTTCTTTAACAAAATGTAAATTTTTTTACACAAAGTAATAAATAGGGATTTTTTTAAAGAAAAAAACAATATTTTTTGTAAATAACACAAAAGCACAAGGTAATTTTTTTTAAACAAAATAAATTTTTTTTCTAAGTAATTTTTTTTTAATAATTTAAATAATTTTAAAAAATAATTTAAATAATAATTTTAAAAAAACAAATTAAAGAAAAATAACACACTACCTCTTTTTGGTAACTTGGCACATTTTTTAAGGCGACGAAAACTACCGAAGATTGCCGACGCGAAGATTAGCGGAAAATTCAACTTTCAAGAATGTGTGCCTCCATCATACTCTTAAAACGTCGTTTTACGTTCTTCCAATAACATTCAACCGAATTGGTATGAGCGCTTATTGTTGGATCAACAAAATTTTCAGAATGGTTCACCTTGAAATGGGTATATTTGGGGGTCACTTCTATTTCAGCAATCCCATTATAAGCACTCCAACAATCAGAATATACAGACGTACCTGGTTTGATGAATTTCTTGATAAGGGGTAAAAGAGTTTCAGAAGAACGGTCAGGTACAAAGACTAGAAACCCTTTTTTATCCTCTCTATCCCATCCTCGAAAAACCCACCTCTCCTGTGGCATTCTACCTCTGTTGTATTTACGCTTGCACATCATAGATTCATCTATTTCAACGATGTGCCCAAGTCCACCAATTTGGTAGGGGTTAGTCAAGAGAGAATTGCTTGTAATGTCCCTCATGTACTGGTACCATTGAACAACAGTAGAATTTGAGAGACCAGTCATCTCAGATGATGTATGAAGGGCTGTATTGCGGGACTATAAATACGTTACAAGAATAAAATCCTGTAATCGTAATTTAGAGTTTGCCAGAAAAGAAGACTTCATAATGGACTCTTTTGCAGTTTTATGTGTAGGGCAACGAAATAGCTTCCTTTCCTTATGTTTTATCAGTGTCATTTCTTTCTGGCAATACGAACATTGGGGAGGAATTTCAACCATGTTTCGTGGTCTGCTACCACAACAGCTCCTTTATAGGATCCAGTTAGCTCAAGACATCATCAGGAGGAACCACGTCCGGTTTCAGCCCCTACTCCTCTACCGTTTTAACGTGGCGGGGCTCCTCCTTTCGGAGGTGTCTTCAGCTCTGGTGTTGGGTGCATGTCTTATTTCACCGTTTGTGACTGTTCTAATTCAACTGTGGAATGTCCCTCGCTATGGTTATTTTCCAGGAGGTTCTGGCCACACGTCTTACGGTTCATCAACCCGCGTTGTTGAATTACTTTCTTCAGACATACCTTCCCTTGGTGGATTAGGATCCAGTTAGCTCAAGACATCATCAGGAGGAACCACGTCCGGTTTCGGCCCCTACTCCTCTACCGTTTTGACGTGGCGGGGCCCCTCCTTTCGGAGGTGTCTTCAGCTCTGGTGTTGGGTGCATGTCTTCTTTCTTCTATTCCCTGGCCTCTTCGATGCAGCATCAACGAGTGTCAGCGTCCGACTGATCGTCATGTCAAGTTCCCCTTTTTATATCTGCTGCTAGGCTCCAGCAGGCTGCCCCAGCTAGTTGTCACGTGATACTGTCTAAATTTCCCGCTGCTAGGCTCCAGCAAGTAACCCCAGCAAGTTGTCACATGACACTGTCTGAACTTTAACTGACAATGGAGGGCGCGAAGCCACTTCAGTGTCAGCCTGTCTCACCTAGACATGTTATGACTTTCAAGCCATATTCGGTCTTCCCGCTTCAGCCATATATAGAAGCTGGCTTTTTCGACCGCCTCCTGTATCCTCCTTATCAGTTTTCTCAGTTCCGAGTTTGAAAACGCAAATCTTCTCTTGAATAGCGTTGTCATTTTTCTTTCAATGAAGCCTCTAGCCCCCACTGCCAGATGGTAGTACTCGACAGTCCATCCCTGTCCTCTGCACTCTTCGATTAGTTTTTCGTATCTCTCCTCCTTTCGTTCCTCTGCATTGTCGATGTTTTCTTCTCATGGTACTGTCAGTTCTAGCAAGATTCCTATTCTCTGTTCTGTGTTCCACATGACTAAGTCTGGTCTTTTTGTTGTTTTTATAAGTGGAAAAATTGCTAGACTTCCCAAATCCGTGGCCAGCTCCCAGTATCCCTTCCATCTTTCGTCTATCTCATATATTTTATTTGGAGGCCTGATCTTATGTCCTTTCCCCTCCTTCTGGAAGTATATTTTCCTGCGCTTTTCCACTTTGGGGTACTCTCCTCTGTTGTATCCCTCGATCTTCTCCTTGAGTGCTGCACTTATGACGCCAAGGACTTGATTATGGCTCCATGTATACCTTTCTAGTGCTAGTCTGCAGCTTGACAGAACGTGTCTCACCGTCGCTTTCTCCCCGCATCCACATTCATCGGTTGTTTTTATGTTCCATCGAACTAAGTTCGCCGGTGAGGGTAGAACGTCGAAGGTAGACTTGATCAGGAAGGCTGTTCTTGCTTGTTCCCAAGCCCAAAGTTCCTTCCATGAGATTCTGCGACTGACCACGTTTTCCTCCCATCTCAGGCACTGCCCCTGTTGACTGCATTGCACCAAATGTACATTCCGCCTTTCTTCTTCCTCCTTTCTCACTTCGTGTACCACTGCCTCTTTCATCTCTTAGTATTTCATCTCACTATTCAGAACTTTCTTCTCCTTCAGAAACGAATACGTCACATCAAAATTTTGAATATAAGGTAATATATCATAAATCATTTTTGAAAAATGGTTAACACAAGTCTTTGAATTCTAAGCGAACTGCTTACCGCAAAGCTTTCCGTAGCGCACACGTGTGTAATTATTTACTTCTGTCTTGTTAAAGAAAAAAACCCATTTTATTTTATATATATTCAGCCTTTACATACATACACGTTTTGCGCATGCACGCATCTACTAATTTGCATACGCGCACTAGGTAGTCGTAGGATCGACTACTAGCTAGCCCGGATGCGCGCACCAGTACAACTCTTCTTGAATAGTACCGAAATTAACTCAAATTTAGTTATTCTAACTAACAAAATAGAGGGATTAAATTACTGTACCAGGGAAGAAACGGAATTTGAACAAAGAAGACAGTCTACAGAACAGGTTAAAGTTTGAACGAACTATGCACGACACTGCATTCATTTTTCACAAATAACTTTGAAAAAGAATCATCACCAAAATACCTAAACCATAACGAAAATACACCAATGTCAGCACATTTGATTAAAAGTCGCATTAGCCATATCTGGTCCAGAAAATTTTAATTTTGGAACTTGATAAAAAATAACAATAAGGCAGTTTTTTTTGTTTTGTTTTTTTTTTACGGAATCCCACGTTTTAGGCTATGGAGATTCCGATTCTGAAAAAAAAATTTTCAAAAATCTCAAATTCAAAATTTCGATTCCCACCCACCAGCACGGGGGAATTGAAATTTTTCGAGCAATTTTTTTTTTTTCAGAATCATAATCTCCGTATTTTTTATAGGCGTTTTGCAAAAAAAAAAAATTTCAGGAAAATGTGAAAAATGAAGAAATGGGGGGGGGGGGGGTCGAAATTTTGAATTTGAGATTTTTGAAAAATTTTTTTTTTCAAAAATTTATTTACCAATACATTTCTTTAACCGGATCATATTTTCATAATTTTAAAAAAACATTAGGTGACAAAAACTTCTCAGTGTAATTTAGGGAGATTTTAAACTTCATTAACATCATCATCATCATTTAATGTCCATTTTCCATGCTAGCATGAGTTTTGTTTGGACAGTTTGACAAGAACCTGGTTCCATAGTCTGTTTTGGCCCGGTTTCTACAGCTGGATGCTCTCCCTAATGCTAACCACTTTGCAGGGTGTAGTGGGTACTTTTTCATGTGGCATCTTGGTTTTAGGGTCTCAATTTTGTTGAGGTGAGTAGGTCTGCTTCAGTACAGCAATGCATCACATATCTTGATCCATTGTCATCTCTTTTGTAAGGCCCAACATTTTGAGATCAATCTTCAGTACTTATTTCCATGTCTTCCTGGGTTTCCCTCTTCCACAACTTCCATCCACTTTAAGTGATCAGCACTACTTTATACAACTGTTCTCCTCCAGCTGCACCATGTAACCAAACCAGCACAGTCTCCTCTCTTGTACACTGCATATAATTACTATTATGTCTAATGTTTCTCTCAATACATTAGTGCTCTGTTGCACATATACACTGACACTGCACATCCAGTGGAGCTTACAAGTTTCATTCTTCTCTAGTCTTTGCATGTTCTCTGTATTCTGCATTTAGGTAGCTGAATGTTCCTGAATGCTTCAAGCAAAGATGTAAAAAATTAACCAGGTAGCCACTCTTTACCTGTTACTCGAATAGATTGAATAAATTCTTCATCGTAATATATTTAGCCTGGCTCAGGTGTAATGATATTACAGTTGTGTAGTTTAGAGGAAGCATTATGAAATAGAATTAAATTGTTTTAGAAAGCTACTGGATTTAAAGTTAGAAATAATGGAATTAAAACAAAAGTAAACAAAATCAACAGTTTACACTAATATTTCAATGTTTCAAATTTTAAATATATTATCAAGAGAAAAATGGAAAACAAACTTAGATATAGGTAGATGGTGGTTATATGTGCAGTTTAGTAGTGTTATATTAGTTGATTAACTTTGTGCAACTTCTGTCTGTTGTTGATGAAAGGATCAAGTGTGTTTAATCCTCAAATTTTCAATATTCTGTCCAGTCTTTGATGGTGACCATAATATTCTGGTTTTGATATCTCTCCAAATGTCTTTAACAGGAGAGGTATGTATACACAAGTGTCATATTTAACATCTATGTGCAGTTTACGGACAGTGTTTCTGATATATGAATCTCTACATTTATCAAAAGCTCTACAGTACGTCATATAGACCCACAACTGATATCAATATGAAATCTACCACACAAGTAATAGATGCAATAAAGCAAGGATTAGAATGATCAAAACCAAGCAGTTTCAAAAGATTCTACATCCTTTTCTAGATAGTATTTCTCCAAAGAAATTTCATGCTGCCAGTGACAATATTTATCTTCTGAAACTACTGAACTAGGCAGTCCACAAAGAGGGACTGAACACACATCAAGTGTAATCATGGTCTTCACTGAAAAATGCTAATCTGTGAATCAGTCCAAACATAGCAATAATATATGCATATTAATGAACTGTCTAATCAACAACATAGAGATATATATGTGACCTAACGGTTATATCATACTGCTTGTTAGAAATGTGAAAAATCTTACACTGGAAACATCTTTCAGAAGGTGTACAGCTAAGTTAAAGAACATAAATGCTTAGACAAATGTCAACCAGGATGTTACTGTCTCCATAGAAGCTAAGGAATGTAGTAATGGAAATCTGAACTCAGATCTAAAATTAAAATTTGACCTACTTCCCAGCACTTCGCTCCCTGACATACTTCAATATTATCAATGACTGCTACCACACTATAATAAAAAAGAAAAAAAAAAAAGAATCTCACACACAAATTCCATTGGATTCCTCCATTTGCAATCATTCTGACAACCACAAAACCCACACCAACTCTATTACCATGTTCACAGTAAAAGACCCCTGGGGTCATGACTGACGAAAAGATTGCACCTAAAAAGTTCCCCTCCGAAGTACAAGTCCAAGCTAGGTTGTTTATGGAAGACCAGTAGTCACCGATGCATACCAGCCTCCTCTCTCCACACCACCGATGTTATCCAAAAGAAAGGCAAAGGCCGATACAGCTTGGCACCAGTGATGTCACAACTCATTTCTACAGCTGAGTGAACTGGAGCAATGTGAAATAAAGTGTCTTGCTCAAGAACACGACTCAGTCCGGGAATTAAACTCACTACCTCATGAGTGCAAGTCCAATGCTCTAATCACTGAGTCATGTGCCAACAACCTAAAAGCTTAAATATGTATCAGCTGAACCAGAATGCATGCCTTTCCATCATCTAAACAATCTACCTTTATCACTTATACAATCTACCTTTATCACCTATACAGACAGCCTACTTCCTTTTCACCCACTTAACCTAGAATTTAACACTAAACTCTCCAACATCTTGCATGTAATTTCATCAACAAACTAGGTTTCAGCTCTTCATCATACAAAAGTATAATCTAAGAAATTCATATCAACCTTCAGAGAGAATTCTGCTTCATTGATAAGGAAATCTTTCAAGAGCTAATAATCAAATACCTAAACAACACAATTTCATATGGAAAAATCAGGAACATCAATCATAATAAGTAGGAAAACATAAGTGCCGTTTGTAACAAAAGAAGCTTCTTCAATGAAATGAAATGAAAATTTATGATCAGAAATCATTAACTTTCCACCTTCTGTCATCTCATTAAAACAGGAACAGCTGTTGTAATTGTAGGAGAATATGACTTCAACAATAACAAGAGCACTCAGAGAGCACAAAACTCCACCATGGCAACACCAACGGCCACTCAACGATAAGTTAGAGATGATTTTTAAAATGAGAAAATCTGAAATAAACTTGACTGTTCTCACAAACAAGAATACTTGAAATGAACCAGACTGCTCTCAAAAATGAAGTAAAAAATCAGGAAAAATCATCCAGAATCCTTTTCCAGCACTGGATCAATCCCAAAATCTAATTAGTTCGTGCCAGTCACAAGGCTATCCCGAAGCCATCCAGTGGTTCTTGAGATATCTTGTCTGTGGACAAACTAACAAACAAACAAGCATGACTGAAAACATTACCTCTGCCTTCAAAAGCAGAGGTAATACTGCTGACAGGATGATGATAGCAGAATAATGACAAAGATGGTAAACGCACTGATAATAATAATGATAATGAATACTATACCTGTGTTCGGATATCAAGGTTAAGTCCACGTTTGTCAACAACAATAATAGTTAATATAGTCTCCAGGACCAAGGCAAGAAACGTATTAAAACCAAACACCAAGGCGTATGACTGTGTGTCTAGGAATGTAGCAATTTGGTAACTGCAAGTAGAAACATAATATGTATGAGTGTGTGTATATATGTATATATGTATATGGCAAGATGCCACATATTGGGACTGAACCCAAGACTAGATGGTTGATAAGCTTCTCAACTACACAGCCATGCTGTGTGTGTGTGTGTGTGTGTTTGAGTGTGTGTGTGTGTTGCTAGTTTTTATGTCAAATTAAGACTGAAAAATATTTTACAATGACCTGAAGAATTACTGAATACCCTTTAACAGTACATATTTATTATACTTTTAGAAGAGAGATGACAGTGACTTCAAAGTATCAGCCTCCTGGTTTTCATTGGAATGTGGTACATTTGAGTTTGTAGTAATGCTGTGCACATGCGTAGTCTCACGCATGCGTGGAATTCAACAACCAAGCTTTCCCGCTTCATTCTGTCTCCTTCTTGCTGGACAGCGATTGAGCAAGGACGTGTTTAGCTGTCTCTCTCCATCTTTCAAACTTACGCTAGACAGCTCGCTCACATCTACATACCAATGTCCCAACAACCATGCTCACACACACAGAAGACGTCTCAACAAACAAGAGCTAAAGATGTATATATTCCACCTTGAATAAATGTTGTTTAAGTTGATAGTCTGGAGTTCAGCGTTCCGTTATATTTTTAATTCTATATAGGAAAGTCAGGTATACATCTTGGTTTTATATAGTGTCTGATAACTTTGTTATTTTTTTTTCAGGGATTGGTGAAGCTATATTGGATGATAATTTGGTTGCGGATTAAGTACTGATGCAAAGGCATTATGGAAGGTTTTTAATGTTTAAAGATGGAGTTGCTTAGGAGCAAATTTAGGTGAGAACTAAAGCAAAACACAAAAGAGAGACATATCACCCTATCATCTTTCTCTTCTTTTTACATTTAAAGCAAAACTATTGATATGAGTTGAGGTGAATCCCATAAACCAGAGCCATAGCTCACCACTGAGGTCTTCATTTTCATGTAATTGTTATTGTTGTTAAAGACAGCCAACTATAAACCCCTATCTTGCTATGGTAAAGTGTAGTCAGTGAGAAATTTGATTAGTATTTCTAGCAGGTCAAGCAACTGCTTGGCTGCTCCCTTTGTTAGCCAGTCATCATCATATAGTGTTATCAAAGGCAAATTATCTAAGTATGAGTCTAACTAATGTCATTGCTACTACCACTGATGTTGTACCTATTTACAACTGATTGGACTGGGCTATTTTGACATTTAATTGTTGTACTTGTCGCCTAGCATCAGATCAGCT
>NC_142937.1:9374658-9394658 GCF_046866305.1 Octopus bimaculoides | reverse complement strand
TTAGTTCATGATGTAATATATCATAGTATATGCGGCACTGAATAATATTACACTCTTTTACATTTCTCTATTTTCTTCTCTATCAATATGAATGTAGTAAAAGGTGGTGAGCTGGCAGAATGGTTAGCACACCAGGCAAAATGCTTAGTAGTATTTCGTCCCTCTTCTTGTTCTGAGTTCAAATTCCGCTGAGATTGATTTTGCCTTTCATCCTTTCCGGGTTGATTAAGTAAATACTATTTGAGCACTGGGGTCAATGTAATCAACTTACCCCTTCCCCCGAAATTGGTGGCTTTGCACCAACATTTGGAATCAATATAAATGTAGAAATATATAGTAGATTTGTTGAACTAGAATGATATATAAACAAAGACAAAAGCACTGGGTATCTCTCACATGTCACCGGCAGGGGTGCTTTTAACATATCACCAGCACAGATGCTTTTTATGTGTCATCAGTAGGAGTTCCTTTTATATGTCACTGATATGAGTACATTTTGTGCGCCACTGGCACGGGTGCCTTTTGCATGTCACCAGCACAGGTGCCTCACATGTGTCACTAGCACATGTACCTCATGAGTCACTGGCACGGATGCCTTTCACATGCCAGCAGCACTGGCTATGAGGCACATCACAGGTGTCTCACATGTGTCACCAGCTTGTGTGCCACACACGTGTCACTGGCACGGGTAACCCATGACAGGGGACCGAAAATCCTGATGGTTTGCTGTGATTAAAAAGACACATCAAGCTGAGTAACCAGTTTTCTGATACTGGATTTGCAAATAGTCATGTTATTTGTACCACAGAACTCAAGATAACTAAATCCTTTTTCATTCCATGTGACACAATCATATCACAACGATGAGTCACTGTTATCTCTAGCAATTGAGCATCCATCATTGACAAAACCAAGGAAGATCAAAATAACATGATCTGGTTGTCTTGGTACAGCAGATGGCATGGATTTATCTCCCAGCTACTGATATAAATAAGAGTGCATTTTGCACAAAAAATCTATATGAGAATTTCTCTTATTTTATCTACCATAGCATAGTTTGTTCTAACAGAACATCTATGTTTAAGTGGGGATAAATATCCCTTGCTTATGCCAGAAAAGTCATTGGAAAAATATCCAAAATCTTTGTTAAAACCTCCAGCATGAAGAGGTGGTTGCTGTCAATTTTTCAGGACACAGTCTGCAGAAGAGGCTTAAAAAAACAGTCCATACAGTGCATCAATCAGTGTGGTTTGCAAGCTGAAATAGCCATCACCTCAAGTAAGTTATCTAGTCATTTCCATTTCCCTACAAATAATCTGCCAACTCCATCTGTCAATGTATTACCAGCATCACCTTCCTGGCACTTGTGCCGCAGCTTCACGTCCCTGGCACGTGAAAACTCATTCAAGCAAGATTGTTGCCAGTGCCGCTGGACTGGCTTCTGTGCATTTAAATACACCATTTCGAGTGTGGCCATTGCCAGTACCTCCTGACTGGCCTTCGTGCTGGTGGCACGTAAAAGCACTCACTACACTCTCAAAGGGGTTGGCGTTAGGAAGGGCATCCAGTTGTAGAAACTCTGCCAAATCAGACTGGAGCCTGGTGTAGCCATCTGGTTCACCAGTCCTCAGTCAAATCATCCAACCCATGCTAGCCTGGAAAGCGGACGTTAAACAATAAAAACGAAAAAATGTATATATATATAAATACATACATATATAGTATGTATATATGCACATATATATATATATATATATATATATATAGTATACATATATACATACATGTGTGTATGCATACACAGATTTTATAATCATACATAACTATAAAAATACTGTAAACAGTATTTGCATTAAAAAAATTGCTAACATGTTTTTTTTTTTTCCTAATCTTAATTTTCCTTTGTATCTGTGTTCATTAGATTCATCAAACGCTCTTGCTAATTAGATGTCATCAAAATATACTAAGCAGGCTGTCAGAATGTACGTGTTTATTGATGCCTGTAGAAAGATGCTCGACTGAGTCAAAACAGTGCATGTGTGCATGCGATGGACTGTTCTGTTTGCTCTGTAGCTCGTGTTCATCTGAGACGAAGAAAAATTCTCCTCGTGTGTGTGTGTATGTGTGCAAGAATGTCAGAGGGAAAGTGTATGTACTTGTGTGTGTGTGTGTATAAGCATGTATGAACGGAAGAGTCTATCTATTTATCTATGGATAGATAGATGAATGGATGAATTGATGGAGGGCAAGTTAGGTTGATAAAGAGGATGATAGGTAGAGAAGAAGATGCATGCAGATATACTCATGTATGCATACATACATATATAGACATATATTCATGTATAAATACACACACGTGCAAGTATACATGCATGCATACACACACACACATATACATGCATGCATATTTATATACTAAATACTTACACACAAGAAGACATACATACAAAATGCACACACATACATATATATGCAATATACATGCAAACACACATACATACATGTACGCATACATACACATATACACACACACACACACATGCAGATACACACATATACATACACACATACACATACATAAATATATGCAGATACACACACATACATACACACACACATACATATATACATATATACATACATACATGCATGCATACATGCAGATATACATACATATATGCATACATACATACACATACATATATACATACATGCATACATACATGGAGATACACACACAAACACATACATACATACATACATTCACGCATACATACATATGTACATGGAGATACACACACACACATAGATGCATACATATACATGCAGAGCATACATGTGTGCATAGGTATCAAAGACTTTTCAAAATTCAACATGCAACTCTTTACCATTGTTGTTATCATGGCTTTAGCGATGGGATTTTATTTCTTTGCTAAAAGTAGCACTTATGGTGACATATACTCATGCATACATGTATACATACATGCTAATATAAATACATGCAATTGCAGACTGACCGAACAGTTCAATGAATAGGGAGAAAGACAAGACAGTGTAGGAGAGAGAATAGTGATGTAGTAGGAGAGAAATGTGTTCGCATGGATGATGGTACGCTTGCTCTAAATGAGGCTGCAAAGAAAGAGGTCTGGAGATGCCACTACGATAGATTGCTTAATAAAGAAAATGAATGGGAGAAAGAGAGCCTGCCGTATGTCGACCCAACAGAGGGACCAGCTATCCGAGTTGACAGTACCATGGTAGATAAAGCAATTAAGAGTATGAAGACAGGGAAAGCCCCCGGCCCATCAGGAATCACTGCAGTGATGCTCAAAATATCTGGCAGTGTCGGCCATAGCCTAGTCACTCGTATTATGAACCAGGTGATACACGAAGGAGTCATACCCAATGACTGGTGTAGCAGCACCATAGTCAACTGCTACAAAGGTAAAGGTGACGCTTTAGATACAAATAATTACAGAGGTATCAAGCTTTTAGATCAGGTAATGAAAGTCACGGAGAGGGTCATAGCTCAACTGCTTAGGGAGCGAGTTAGTTTAGATGAGATGCAGTTTGGGTTCGTGCCTGGGAAAAGCACCACTGATGCTATATTTCTGGTAAGACAGCTTCAGGAGAAATACCTAGCCAAGGATAAACCTCTGTTCCTGGCTTTCATTGATATGGAGAAAGCTTTTGACAGGGTCCCCCGATCTCTCATTTGGTGGTCAATGAGGAAACTAGGGATAGAAGAATGGTTAGTGAGAGCTGTGCGAGCCATGTACAGAAACTCTGTCAGTAAGGTGAGGGTTGGCAGAGAGTACAGTGAAGAATTCCGGGTGGAGGTAGGGGTCCACCAAGGTTCTGTCCTCAGCCCCCTCCTATTTATCATAGTTCTCCAGGCTATAACAGAGGAATTCAAGACAGGATGCCTCTGGGAGCTCCTCTATGCTGATGAGCTTGCCCTAATTGCTGAGTCACTATCACAATTAGAGGAGAAGTTTCAGGTGTGGAAGCAAGGACTAGAATCGAAGGGCCTTAGAGTCAACCTAGCTAAAACCAAAGTCCTCATAAGTAGGAAGGCAGACAAAACACAAACCCCTTCGGGTAGATGGCCCTGCTCGATCTGTAGAAAAGGAGTGGGAAGTAACTCTATAAGATGCACCCAGTGCAAACTATGGACACATAAGAGGTGCAGCAATATCAAAGGAAGGTTAACTAGGAAGTTAGTTTTTGTTTGCAGCAGATGTTCTGGAGCTATAAATACTGGGAATGTGCAGAAAACTTCTGCCACATTCCAGGGAGAAAAACTAGAAGTGGTTGATAGCTTCCGCTATCTTGGTGATCAAATTAGCAGTGGAGGTGGGTGCGCTGAAAGTGTAGCTGCTAGAATTAGAATAGCCTGGGCAAAGTTCAGAGAGCTCTTACCTCTGCTGGTGACAAAGGGTCTCTCTCTCAGAGTAAAAGGCAGATTGTATGACGCATGTGTACGAACAGCCATGCTTCATGGCAGTGAAACATGGGCCGTGACTGCTGAGGACATGCGTAGGCTTGCAAGGAATGAAGCCAGTATGCTCCGATGGATGTGTAATGTCAGTGTGCATACTAGACAGAGTATCAGTACCTTGAGAGAAAAGTTGAACTTACGAAGCATCAGTTGTGGTGTGCAAGAGAGACAACTGCGCTGGTATGGTCATGTAGCGAGAATGGATGAGGATATCTGTGTGAAAAAGTGCCACATGAGGTGCGGGTGACACATGAGGTTTTTTCGAGCGAGATCAGCATGGCCGTTGCCAGTACCGGCTGACTGGCCTTCGTGCGGGTGACTCGTAAAAGCACCCACTACACTCTCTGAGTGGTTGGCGTTAGGAAGGGTATCCAGCTGTAGAAACTCTGCCAAATCAGATTGGAGCCTGGTGTAGCCATCTGGTTTCACCAGTCCTCAGTCAAATCGTCCAACCCATGCTAGCATGGAAAGCGGACGTTAAACGACGACGACGACGATATATATCAATATATATGTGTGTGTGTGTATGTGTGTATATATATATATATATATATATATATAAAACATGTAAGTTTATGCAGATATGTGGAGACACATGGCTTAGTGGTTATGGTGTTGCATTCATGGTGATTAGATTGTGGTCTGAATTACTGGATCAGTGACACATGTTCTTTAGCAAAACACTTCATTTCATATTGTTCTCCTTTGATTATTATGTGTGGAGCACAGCTAAGTGAGAGACCAGCAAAACAAAAACTCCTTGTAACATCAAAGATGAACTGAAGGCAAGGATTATAGCAGCATTCACCAACTTAAACAAGGAGACCATCCAGAAGAGTTGCAGGAAATTTCAAAGGTCGTCTGGCGGCTGTGGTTGAAGCCAATGGCGCTTTTATTGAATGAATTTACTCTTTAGTATTTAAAAATGTTTCTATGTAATTTTGATAAATATATCTGTCAAAATGCGATGACTGTTATTTTTAATTTTGCATAATTTAGATAACAATATATTCACTGCACCCTGTATATATATATATATATATATATATATACACGATGGGCTTCTTTCAGTTTCCGGCTAGCAAATCCAATCACAAGGCTTTGGTTGGCACGAGGCTATAGTAGAAGACACTTGCCCAAGGTGCCATGCAGTGGGACTGAACCCAGAACCATGTGGTTGGGAAGCAACCTTCTTATCACACAGCCACTCTCACATCTATATGTGTGTGTGTGTGTGTGTGTGTGTACATATATGTATATTTCTGTTCATGTACATCTTTATGTTTATATTGGTTTGATAAATTGGTGATTGATAAAACAGGAATAAGTGATAGGGTTGATATGATCAACTAGAGTACCAGAAAATGGTGCAATGGCATGGTTGCAGTCAAATGATCAAAACAAGCAAAGGAATACATTGACTAACATATTCTTATAACACACAGTACTGTGCTTTAAATAAAGCAAAAATTGTGCAATAACAGATAGTGTAGAGTACAATCTGATAAAAAGCATGGCTGGAAAGTAGCCACTGGTTAAAAGCAGGTAATAAAATATCAAAGATTGAATGAACACACTTACGTTGCTATGGTGAGTACTGTATGGTAGCTAATACGTATGATTATATAACACATATAAGCTAGCCATATTTTGGTAGCATGAGCCATCACAATCATCAGAGCTGATATTATGACATTAACACTAAAAAGAAGCACATTTTCATAACTGTTCCAATCAATTTTCACAAATCCAACACCAAAAGAAGAAGCAGCACCTGATTCCAAAACATAAGAAAGAAAAATGACAATATCAGAATGAATGAGGTAAGAGAAGAAAAAGTAGTTTATATAAGAAATATAAATATACAAATATAGGCACAGGCATGGCTGAGTGGTTAAAGACTTGCTTTACAATTATATGGTTTCAGGATCAGTCCTATTGCACAGCCCCTGGGAAAGTGTCTTCTACCATCATTGACCAAAGCTTTGTGAGTGAATTTGAGAGACAGAAATTGAAATTCAAATTCCAACAAGACTGACTTCATCCTTTCATCCTTTGAGTTGACCACTGCAGCCAATGTCATCTACCAGCACCCTCCCCAAAAATTTCAGGCCTTGTAGAGTAGATTACCATAATAATTATCAAGGCGGCAAGCAGGCAGAATTATTAGCATGCTGGACAAAATGCTTAGTAGCATTTCTTCCAGCTTTGTTTTGTGCTAAAATTCTACTGAGGCCGACTATGCCTTTCATCCTCTCAGGGCTGATAAAATAAATACCAGTTGAATACTATTAATACTATTAATTCTCTGCCCCAAAATTTCAGGTCTTGTATCCATAGTAGGAATCATTATTATCATTATCATTAATACTGCTTCTGCTACTTCAGTTTCTTCTATGAGTACTACTACTACAATCACCTCTGCTACTGCTACTACCATTACAATTTATGTTTCTCTTATGATTATTAACAAATTGATAGAATGACAGAAAATGTAGAGCTGATTTTATCGTTCCACCCAGCATGGTAAAAAAAATAAATACTAGGAGTCTATTACTATATTGTAGGAGAGATATCTACTTCGTGATTGTAGTCTTTTATGCTTGTAGTCTAATTTGATAACTATTGAGTCTAATTGTAGTCTAATTTGATAACTTTTGAGATAACGAGAAAAACAAGTTGGCAGAGCCAGGCAAATTAAATACCTTGTCATCTAAGCATATTGGTATTAAACCTAACTTGAGTTAATTTTGTCTTTCATCCACTCTGACATTGATAAGAAGGTATACCAGTAAAAAACAAAATGGGGTTAAGTCAATTAATCATAGCTCTTCTTTACAGATATTGACCTTTTGCCAGCTGGAAATAATCATTATAGTTGTTAATTTGTCAAACTGCCTTGCAGTATTTAGCTGAGGTCTTTTATATTTTGAGTTCAAATTCCACTGATGACATCCTTACCTTCTATCCTCCTTCCATAGTTGTTGTTGTTGTTGGCACACCGTCACTTACAACGTCGAGGGTTCCAGTTGATCCAATCAACGGAACAGCCTGCTCGTGAAATTAACGTGCAAGTGGATGAGCACTCCACAGACACATGTACCCTTAACGTAGTTCTCAGGGACATTCAGCTTGACACAGTGTGACAAGGCTGACCCTTTGAATTACAGCTACAACAGAGACAGGAAGTAAGAGTGAGAGAAAGTTGTGGTGGAAGAGTACAGTAGGGTTCGCCACCATCCCCTGCT
Organism: Octopus bimaculoides; assembly: GCF_046866305.1. Classification (NCBI taxonomy): domain Eukaryota; kingdom Metazoa; phylum Mollusca; class Cephalopoda; order Octopoda; family Octopodidae; genus Octopus; species Octopus bimaculoides. Next base: position 9,386,909 of record NC_142937.1, on the reverse strand, counting down.
GGAGCCTCGTGGAGCTTTAGGTGTTTTCGCTCAATAAACACTCACAACGCCCGGTCTGGGAATCGAAACTGCGATCCTATGACCGCTGCCTAACTACTGGGCCATTGCACCTCCACCCTTCCACAGTTAATGATATATAAAAGACAGTTAAGAACTAGTGGTGACATAATTAACTGTTCTCTCCCCAAGCATTTCTGATCATATGCCTATGTAAAATTTTGTGATGATGCTTTGGTGTAAGGTTAGCACATTTATATGGTTTACAGCAGACACAACAATTGAATCATATGAATAATGTTACTATTTTACATATTTTCTTTTGTATTAGATATAAATGCACACACACATATATCAGGTCATTCCATAAGTTCTGTCCAATTTTACCTTTTTTTAAATTGAATGAAATTTAATAATATTTTAGAATGTCTAATGGAATTTAAAATTATTTTTATGCATTTGTGTATATTTAAACTAATTAAATATTATTTTACAGAATAATAGAATTAAAATTTCTTTGATTAAAACCCTTTCTAACATGGAAGTATCCAAAGTTCATTTAAGGTACATAATGCTTTGTGAATACAAAAAAGGAAACTCTGCAGCCGAAGAGACTCGAAACACTCAGTTTATGGGAAAGAATGCTTGAATGAAAGAACCTGCAGAAGATGGTTTGCAAAATTCAGAAGTGGAGATTTCAGCCTCGAAGATGAAGATTGAACAGGACATCCAATTGAGTTTGATGATAAGCTCCTTGAGGCATTACTTGAAGAAAATCCTGCATTATCAGTTGAAGAAATGGCAATAAAGATTAGTTCAAACCATACTACTGTTCATTGACACCTTCAACAACTTGGAAAGGTTCCTAAGCTTGGAAAATGGGTGCCTCATGAATTGTTCGAAAGCAACCGCAAATCCCGAGTTGACATCTGCTCATCTCTCCATTCTCGTGAACTCATTTCACCCTTTTTGGATAGACTTGTGACTGGTGATGAGAAATGGATCTTCTATCGAAATGTTAAACGTCGTAAACAGTGGCTTGGTAGAAAGGAAAAAGCTCAGCCACAAACGAGAGGGGAACTTCATTGAAAAAAGGTTCTTCTCTCTATCTGGTGGGATTGCAAAGGAGTAATTCACTTTGAATTGTTACCACCTAATGCAACAATCAATGCTCAAGTCTACTGTCAGCAATTAGAGTGTTTGAACCAAGCTTTGAAGAAAAAAACACCCGCTTTAGTGAATCATAAAGGAGTGATGTTTCATCAGGACAATGCACGACCTCACACTGCAAAGATCACATCACAGAAGATCGAAGAGCTTGGTTGGGAAAAAATTCCTCATCCACCTTATTCTTCCGACCTTGCTCCTTCAGACTACTATTTGTTTCATAGTTTACAGAATCATTTGGGGGACATAACTTTCGCAAGCCAGGAGGAGGGTGAAACAGACATTTCAGAGTTCTTCACTTTGAAGCCAAAAGAGTTTTACATTGATGGGATTAAAAAGCTTGTAAATAGATGGAAGGAAGTTATAGATAATCAGGGAAAGTACATTGATGATTAAATTTCAATTAAATATAACATTTGATTACTTGTTTTCTTTATTCAAAATTCGGACAGAACTTATGGTATGACTTGATACATATGTACATACATACATATCTAACCACTATGACATACTTTTTCATTCTTAATACATTCCAACACATTTAATTGTGAATACATTAATCATTGTTATCTACAAAGAACACCTCCTTCCTTTCAGACAATGTGTGGTGACAACACACTTGATTTAATAATATCCTTTCTACTAATTTTGAGTGGGCGGGCTAGTTGATTCCATTATACCCAGTGCTCAAAGGATGAAAAGCAAAGTCAGCATCGGCAAAATTTAAACTCAGAATGTAAAGACACCTGAAATGAAATGCCACTATGCATTTTGTCCAGTGTGTCAATGATTCTTCTACCTTGTCTCCTTACATGACATAGGTATTCTCACTTTGAAACACAGATATTTTGACCTGGTGGTGTCCCTTCAATCACTAGTGCCTTATGATAATGAATCAAGAGTGCTAGTGTGTTAATAATACACATTGTCTGAAAGAGGGTGTTTTTCAAAGATGATATACAACAGCAAGTAATACAAGGTGTGTTAAAAAAATATCCGACATTCATTTCTCCGGTCAAAATTAATGCTGCTGGAGCAAAAATCATTCAAGTAGAAGGTAACGCCAACCTTCTTGTGCATGTGTGAACATTTTCACACCAATAGGCCTCATCAGTTCCCAGTTGTTAAACCCAAAGTACAGACATGTAATGTGCGTTTGTCAGATTTTCATTATCACACAAGATGACTGTATGCATTGAGCAGAGACTATAAACCCATGTCTGATCACCAGTGTTGATGGTCTTCATAAAGTTTGGGTCATGCTTTGCACAGCCCAGCATGTCCTGAGCGATTTCCATGCAGAATTAATTGCTTCTGCTGCTTTTCCAGTACTTTGAGGACTAATTTCATTGACACTCTCCACATGCACAAATATTCCATTAAAATGGAGCTATTTCCTGGATTGTTACACAAAGGTCTTCCATGACTACTCACCAAACCTTGTCAACCATCTCCTTGTTCTGGGTTGTGAACGGCCTTCCTGAGCATGCCTTGCTGAGGTGCAGCCATGTTTGAAGCAGTTGTACCACTCTGTTATCTGAGTTTTGCCCATGGCATCATCACCAAAGGCCTGCTGAATTTTCTGCATTGTTTGAGCTTGAGTATCACCAAGCTTTTGGCAAAACTTGATGGAATATCTCTTTTCAATGCAATCAGTGAAAACAAAAATCTTACGAGTGCACACTACACACACGTACTCTAAGCATAACAACCGGAAACTGACATGACCTACCAGAGCAAACATTTTTACGCATGTGCAGGAAGGGTGGTGTCACCTCCCACCCGCGGTGGTGGCGATCATTTTCATGGTGATCATGGTCGTGGTGGTGGTAGCGGTGATAGTGCTACTACTGGTGATGATGATGGTGATGAGGATATTGATGATGATGGTGGTGGTAGTGGTGATAATGATCACAATGACATTGACAACAACAACAATGATGACTATAACGATGATAACAATACAGCAACAAAAATTAAAACGAAGCCCCCTACCCCCCAGTATATACTCACATGTTGCTAGAGCAGCTGCATCAATAGCAGCATTGTAACTTGTATTACTCATAGGATTTGGTTCAATGTCTTCATATAAACTCTGGATATAATTTCCAATATGCGTCTTGCCACATACGACAACCACCCACCAAAATGACCACGTAAGATTTCTTTGATTTTTGTAAGCTTTCTGAAAATCATTCCACATCTGTCTCAAACCTGCCTTAAATCTATCTTTAATTGTATTTGTATCAGCTAATTTTTTGGGTTGCATGTCGTTGATTACAATTTCTACTGCCTCATTCTTCGATACAACCTCTGGTACTGAACCAGGTGAATGCTGATCAAATTCCTTCTCAGTTCCTGGTTTAAATAGCACTGAGTCTGGTTCTTTTAAAAGTTTTTCAGGTATTTTTGGTTTTTCAGAGTTAGTTCCTTCTGAAGTAATATCTTCATCTATTTTAGAATTGTCACAGCTTAGCTTTTGGATTTCTTCTTCATTTACATTTCCCTTAGAATTCTTTAGATAGTCATTTTGATTTTGGGATTTGGGGTTTGGAGTAAAATAAAAAGAAGTAGAGACACTTGGAAGAGCAAGGGATATGACAAGTGCTATACAAACACTTGCCGTCGAAATAACATTTAAAATAAAATAATTCGTTTTAACTAAAGATACCAAAACTTGAGCGAGACAAGCAGCACAAAATCTGCTGGCCAGAGAACAGCTGTGGATGTAACTAGATATTTGTCGAAAATATTTCGGATCCACACTCGAAAATAAATAAGAGGTATGTGCAACTTGACTTGCAGTAGCAAAACCAAAAGTTCCTTGCATTAGTTGCATTAATGGTACGCCTTCGCCAAAAAGAAGCAGAAACCAGGTTGTAACATAACACAGTGCAGCAATGACTATGATAATCTTATACCTCAGAAAGTCAGTCACTAACAGTATTACAAGCAAACAGACCAAGTTGGTGTAAACCCAGACTGGATAAACTTCATTGTTTACTTGTTCTGCTGTTAGATTCTTCCACTCTGGAGCCATTAAGTAGGCCGTAATGTACGATTCTGATGGCCTGAAATCTTTAAAGAAAATAAACAAGCAAATTGAAATTGTTGCTATTTTCCACTTCATTTTCAGATTAAATGTTTCAGATTTTCTGCTACAACCTTTTTCTAAAGCAGGGATTTTCCAGCAACACTTTCACAGTTAGTTAATTAATATCCAACAATTTTGTTGATAGATTTCAACTAATAAACTTCTCACTTTACATGTTCATTCATTGACCTTTCTCTCTATAAACAGCTTAAACAGTAAACATTGAGCAGAGCTGATTCAAAAGTATTATGATAAACAATGAGTACACAGTGTATTCAGCTATTCATAGTGACCTTGGGGCTTCATATCTGTTCCAATGGCAGGTTAAAATTCTTTTTCAGTTTATAATTAACAATTCAAATACCAAACCATATCTCATGCACCGTCACCCAATTCTCGTGTCAGACAATCAGAAACTGCACAGTTGCTAAATCAACCAATTTAATGTTGTTCACTAGCTATGTCACGTTTCTGAATATTACCTAGTTGTCATCAAACCCTACACAGTAGGTCAACTTGCTGGAAATAGCTGTCAAATGTTCCTCAAATCACAAACTACCATCTTAACAAAGGCCACATAGGATAATGTAGTTCAGAGTACACTACTCAAGAAAAATGCTTGGATGGTTATGGCTGAATTGTCAGTGATCATCAATCTGCATGGTCATGGTTGATTTGGGACTAAACAACAGGAATTTGTCAAATCATTCAGTTGAGTAGTACCTATTTGTTTAGTCACCTCATTGGTTGGAACCTAAATATCGTGCCACCCAGTTTGGTGTCAACAAATTTGCCTATGGCCTAATTATCACTGTTTTATCCCATTATCCATCTGAATATTGCCAAATTATTTTGCTACCCAGCTGAGTAATTCTGTCAAGTATTAACAATATTCAGTTTGATCTATTGGTCTTTATGTCAGTTACTACTTTTGTGTAATTAACTGTCTCATATACCCTCAAAAATCTTTTCTTCCAGAATCTTTGTATCAAATAAGTTTTCGAAAATCTTTGATATTTATTGTGTTTCAGCTGATGTCAGTGGCAATGGTTAAATAGTTGTTGTGTTGATTTGTGAATCAGTGACGGTCCTATGATACCATTTTAATGTACTTTTAATTCAGTGTGGTCATAGATTTAATGTTGGCTTTCACAGAATTCTCATCTATGAGAGAGAACAACTTTACCAAAGTAAGTAACATTATGGATATTGTATAAATGGAACCAGCCTTGATGTCAGCATATGGGAATCCATTCTTAGAAAGCAATGCTTCTACAGTTTATGGGCATCTAGAAATAAAAATTGGAAACCAATATGAAAACTTCATTTAAATATGTTAAATGTTGTGTGTACATATAGAAATATATAAGTACACATACACACACACACACACACTAACACATATATGCACATATATATATTACATGTATGTGTGTGTGTGCATGTATGTGTGGGATATGGTGTGAGTGTGTATACGCATGGGCAAACATAATACTAATAATTTATTTCTGCCAATATTCAAATTTACATACATACATATACAGTTATACATGCACACTCAAACATAACATCATCATCACCATCATTATCTTAATTTTATATCTATCTTCTATGCTAGCATAAGCTGGATGGTTCAACAGGATCCAACAAGCTGGAGAACTTTTTTTTTATACTCTAGGCAAAAGGCCCAGAATTTTGGTGGAGGGGGCCAGTCGATTTGATCAACTTCAGTACATAACTGGTACTTAATTTATCGACCCCAAAAGGATGAAAGGCAAAGCCAACCTCAGCGAAACAAGCTGAAGAACTTTGTCATGCCCCAGTGTCTGTTTTGGTGAGGTTTTTACAGCTGCATATTTCTCTTAAAACTAACTACTTTTCAAGACATACAGAGTGATTTTTCTGTGGCACCAACACTAGTGAGGTCACCACGTAACTCATGAGATTAAGATACCCCTCAACTAAGTGAGACTAAAATAGAGAGAGAGGCAGCTTTATGCTAGATGGTGAGAAGTGAAAATATGTAAGAAAATGCAGGAACAGGGAGCTTCTTTCAGTTTTCGTCTAGCAAATCCACTCTTTCAGTTTTCGTCTAGCAAATCCACTCTTTCAGTTTTCATCTAGCAAATCCACTCTTTCAGTTTTCGTCTAGCAAATCCACTCACAAGGCTTTGGTTGGCCCAAGGCTATAGTAGAAGACACTTGCCCAAGATGCCATGCAGTGGCACTGAACCCAGAACCATGTGATTGGGAAGCAAGCTTCTTACGACACAGCCACTCCTGCACCTAGAAGCATAACCAATTTATTACAGATAAATTTAACAACAAAATCTTATATGATCCCCAAGGGTCATATAGACCCCAACTGAGAACCACTGGTCTAACAGATGAGATACTTAGATGTATGTAAAAAAAGAGTATGATCTAAGTCAGTTATGGGAAACCCTAAGCCATAGGACTTTCTGAATGGCAAACCTAATGAGAAATTAACTTGAATTATTTTAGCAGTGCAGCTCACCTTGATAATGAGCCATGGCTCATGCATTCCACTTCTCACTAAAGGAAGGTTGCCCATGCCTAGTCCAGGATTTTATATATATCATCATCATCATCATTTAACGTCTGCTTTCTGTGCTAGCATGGGTTGGACGATTTGACTGGGGACTGGCGAACCAGATGGCTACACTAGACTCCAATCTGATCTGGCAGAGTTTTTACAGCTGGATGCCCTTCCAGCTGTAGAAACTCTCTCTCTACATATATATATATATATACACACACACATATATACAAATATTCTATAATTATAAACATAATTATAATCAGGGGGTCAGCTAATTGCTTCGTCATGCACCGAATTTAGAAATAGGAGTTAAAATTCCTTTTCTGATACTGGTAGCTGAAAAGGTATTTTAACTGCTATTTCTAAATTTGGTGCATGGCAAAGCAATTAGCTGACCCCCTGATTATAATTATGTTTATAATTATAGAATATTTGTATAATTTTATCTAAAAAGGTTATTTTAACATACCGAACAACTTTAGATGATGATGATGATATATACATATATATATATATATATATAATTTTCCAGTAAATTTTGTAATCGTTACCAATATAGCATAAGACTTCACCCCAAAGGATCATTGATTAGATTCCTTAAGGATCGTTCTCATTGTTTATATTTCCAAGGTTTCAAATTTGTACATTTAAAAGGAGAGAAATTCAACACCGTATATTAAATAATGTAAAAAATATACGGTGTTGAATTTCTCTCCTTTTAAATATTACAGGCCCACACCCCCAACACCCATACTGTTAGGATTGGCACTCTCAACGTCGGTACGCTGAAAGGTAGATCTGGTGAAATTGTTGAGATGCTTGAACGGAGATGCGTAGATATGTGCTGCATCCAGGAAGTAAGATGGAGAGGAGGTTCTGCAAGGTTCCTCACAGGCAAAGAACACAGGTACAAGATTTTCTGGGCAGGGAACACTGACGGGGTCGGGGGCGTAGGAATACTTCTAGCGGAGAAATGGGTGGATAAGGTAATCGAGGTCGTTAGAGTAAGTGACAGAGTACTTAAGATCAGACTAGTGCTTCATCATAGATTAGCTACTGTCATCTCAGCCTATGCACCTCAACCTGGGCTACCAGATGGTCTGAAAGACCAATTCTATGACACCCTCTTGCAAACTACCTCGTCGACGAGTGACAGGGACCTTCTCTTTGTGGCTGGAGACTTCAACGGTCATGTCGGACGTCGTGCTGGGGGCTTCCATGGCATACATGGAGGCTATGGCTTCGGTTCCCGCAACGAGGAGGGAACCAGACTGCTGGAGTTCTGTGATGCAACCAATCTTATGGTCTGCAATACCAACTTCAGGAAACCTGCCAGTCACCTAGTCACCTACCGCTCCGGCAGACACTCTAGCCAAATCGACTACATCCTCGCCAGAAATAGGGAAAGAGGGCGGCTTATAAATGCCAAAACCTACCCTGGCGAAGAATGTACCCCACAACATAGATTAGTAGTTAGCGACTTTGGGATCAAGGCAAAATGGGTGCCCAGAATTAGACAGGCTTGGAGAAGAAGGGTGTGGAAGCTTAAAGACCCTGCAAACGGACAGAGACTTAGAGACAAGTTACTTGAAGCATTTAACGAAATAGAAGGGGATATAGCATCATACAACGTGGAAGACAATTGGAGATTTCTGCGGGACAACCTGTTGAAAGCCACCGACCAGATTTGTGGGTGGTGTAAGGTCCCCTCCCAACCCAGAGTAACGTGGTGGTGGAACAAGGAGGTAGACAGGGCTATTAGACAAAAGAAACAAGCTTGGAAGGACTGGAAGAACGGTGGTAGCAGGGAATTGTACCAATGTGCCAGAAGGGAGGCTAGGCGACAGGTTTATTTAGCCAGAGGGGAAGCAGATAAGGAAAGATTTGCCAATGTTCTGCGTCGTGAGGACCAAAGACTCGAGGTATTTCGGGTTGCAAGACAGTGTAGGAGAGAGAATAGTGATGTTGTAGGAGAGAAATGTGTTCGCATGGATGATGGTACGCTTGCATTAAATGAGGATGCAAAGAAAGAGGTCTGGAGATGCCACTACGATAGATTGCTTAATAAAGAGAATGAATGGGAGAAAGAGAGCCTGCCTTATGTCGACCCAATAGAGGGACCAGCTATCCGAGTTGATAGTACCAGGGTAGATAAAGCAATTAAGAGTATGAAGACCGGGAAAGCCCCCGGCCCATCAGGAATCACTGCAGAGATGCTCAAAATATCTGGCAGTGTTGGCTATAGCCTAGTCACCCGTATTACGAACCAGGTGATACACGAAGGAGTCATACCCTATGACTGGTGTAGCAGCATCATAGTCAACTGCTACAAAGGTAAAGGGGACGCTTTAGATACAAATAATTACAGAGGCATCAAGCTGTTAGATCAGGTTATGAAAGTTACAGAGAGGGTCATAGCCCAACTAATTAGGGAGCGAATCAATTTAGATGAGATGCAGTTTGGGTTCGTGCCAGGTAAAAGCACTACTGATGCCTTATTTCTAGTGAGACAGTTGCAAGAGAAATACCTAGCCAAGGATAAACCTCTGTACCTGGCTTTCGTTGACATGGAGAAAGCCTTTGACAGGGTCCCCCGATCCCTTATCTGGTGGTCAATGAGGAAACTTGGGATAGAAGAATGGCTAGTGAGAGCTGTGCGAGCCATGTACAGAGATGCGGCCAGTAAGGTGAGGGTTGGAAATGAGTACAGCAATGAATTCCGGGTAGAGGTAGGGGTCCACCAAGGTTCCGTCCTCAGCCCCCTATTATTTACCATAGTCCTCCAGGCAATCACAGAGGAGTTCAAGACAGGTTGCCCCTGGGAGCTCCTCTATGCTGATGACCTTGCCCTAATTGCGGAGTCACTATCAGAACTAGAGGAGAAGTTTCAGGTGTGGAAGCAAGGTCTAGAATTGAAGGGCCTTAGAGTCAACCTAGCTAAAACCAAAATCCTAATAAGTAGGAAGGTAGATAAAACACAAACCCCTTCAGGTAGATGGCCCTGCTCAGTATGTAGAAAAGGAGTAGGTAGTAACTCTATAAGATGTACCCGGTGCAAGCTATGGACACATAAGAGGTGCAGCAACATCAAAGGCAGGTTAACTAGCAAGTTAGTTTTTGTTTGTGGCAGATGTTCAGGTGCAATAAAGACTGCAAACAAACAGGAAACAACTTCTATCTCATTCCAGGGTGAAAAACTAGAGGTAGTCGATAGCTTCCGCTATCTGGGCGACCAAGTTAGTAGTGGGGGTGGGTGCGCTGAAAGTGTAGCTGCTAGAATAAGAATAGCCTGGGCAAAGTTTAGAGAGCTCTTACCCCTGCTGGCGACAAAGGGACTCTCACTCAGAGTAAAAGGCAGACTGTATGACGCATGCGTACGAACAACCATGCTACATGGCAGTGAAACATGGGCTGTAACTGCTGAGGACATACGTAAGCTCGCAAGGAATGAAGCCAGTATGCTCCGTTGGATGTGTAATGTCAATGTGAATACCCGTCAGAGTGTAAGTATCTTGAGAGAAAAGCTGAACATTAGAAGCATCAGTTGTGGCGTGCAAGAGAGACGATTGCGCTGGTATGGACATGTGGTGAGAATGGAGGAGGATAGCTGCGTGAAAAAGTGCCACACCCTAACAGTTGAGGGAACCCGTGGAAGAGGTAGGCCCAGGAAGACCTGGGCTGAGGTGGTGAGGCAAGACCTTCGTACATTGGGCCTCACCGAGGCGATGACTACGGACCGAGACCTTTGGAAATGGGCTGTGCGTGAGAAGACCCGGCAAGCCAAGTAAGATCGTTGCCAGTGCCCCTGGACTGGTTCTTGTGCGGGTGGCACATAAGATGCACCATTTTGAGCGTGGCCGTTGCCAGTACCGCCTGACTGGCTCCTGTAGGATTTTCGAGCGAGATCGTTGCCAGTGCCCCTGGACTGGCTTGTGCGGGTGGCACATAAAAGACACCATTTCGAGCGTGGCCGTTTTCGTGCGGGTGACACGTAAAAGCACCCACTACACTCTCTGAGTGGTTGGCGTTAGGAAGGGCATCCAGCTGTAGAAACTCTGCCAAATCAGACTGGAGCCTGGTGTTGCCATCCGGTTTCACCAGTCCTCAGTCAAATCGTCCAACCCATGCTAGCATGGAAAGCGGACGTTAAACGATGATGATGATGATGATGATCTGTAAAAATATGTGCCACTTATTCGGTAGCCGGTCATTTTTCACAGGAATTTTCAATGGCCGGATAACTGAAGAGATGTTGGCGTGGGTTCCCACCCCGGCATCCAAAACTTGGAGTTTTATCATGGCTACCAAATAAGTGTCACATATTTTTACAGATAAATTCCTCTATTTACATAATATCGAGGTCTCTTTCTTTCTTTTGTTGTCCTTTCTATCTATCTATATATCATCATCATCATCATCATCGTTTAACGTCCGCTTTCCATGCTAGCATGGGTTGGACGATTTGACTGAGGACTGGTGCAACCGGATGGCTACACCAGGCTCCAATCTAATTTGGCAGAGTTTCTACAGCTGGATGCCCTTCCTAATGCCAACCACTCAGAGAGTGTAGTGGGTGCTTTTACGTGTCACCCGCACGAAAACGGCCACGCTCGAAATGGTGTCTTTTATGTGCCACCCGCACAAGAGCCAGTCCAGGGGCACTGGCAACGATCTCGCTCGAAAACCCTACAAGGCCAGTCAGGCGGTACTGGCAACGGTCACGCTCAGGATGGTACATCTTATGTGCCACCCGCACAAGAGCCAGTCCAGGGGCACTGGCAACGATCTCACTTGGCTTGCCGGGTCTTCTCACGCACAGCACATTTCCAAAGGTCTCGGTCAATACATACATACATATTTATACATATTGATATAAAAACTTCCCCACCAGAATGCCACCATGAAGGGTAAAGAGTACCACCTCTTTCTACCTCCTCTGTTTTAGCATACACTAGGGATCAGCAACAAAACGTATGTAAGAGTCCCAGTCTATAATGAATATAATTTACTTTTAGCTATAACTGTCAAGTTACTCTCGCGTTAACTAGCAGTGATTGATGTATCATTGGAAGATGTTATTGAAGATAAAATGTATGAAATTTTAATTGAAGTTTATTTCTTTTCTTTTAAATTGATAAAATTTGGAATGAAAAAAAATTCAACAATAAAATTCAGAACTGAATGGAAATTCTATATTAAAGAAACAAACTAGAATTTGTATCTGAGTCAAACAAAAACTTCCAATTTTTGTTCAAATTTCTGTTCCAGACCATTTTTTGATCGAATCCTCTCCAAATCAAGTTGTAGCTTATGAAATAATGCTAGAGATAGATATAAGTTGTAATGCATCAAAATAATAGAATAGGGGTGTTCCTATAGAATAGAGTCTAAAGTGATCAATGAGCATCAAAACCATTTTTTTTTTTCCTT